>NW_010140606.1:0-222 GCF_000699245.1 Pterocles gutturalis | reverse complement strand
TTGTTAGGAGTGGCGAAGGACTTTGGGTTTGTCTAGTTTGGAGAAAAGGAGGCTGCAGGGTGACCTCATTGCTCTCTACAGCTTCCTGAGAAGGGGAAGCAGAGAGGGAGGTGCTGAGCTCTTCTCCCTGGGATCCAGCGACAGCATGCACGGGAATCTTTCAAAGCTGTGCCGGGGGAAGCTTAGATTTTATATTAGGAAGCATTTCTTTGGTGAGAGGGT
>NW_010140605.1:13703-33299 GCF_000699245.1 Pterocles gutturalis | reverse complement strand
TGCTGGCCCCCAGGCAGTGCCTGTGCCCATCGTCTCTCAGGCCATGGCAGGAGCCACCCTTGCAGCCCAGAGACCTCCCCTATGAGCCGTCCCCTCTCTGCGGCAGAGTTGACCTCCATGAGGCCAAGGCGAGGAGGACCAGAGACATAAAGCCTTTTCTGGGGGGATAAGAGGGGATGGTTTTGGCAGCCACAGCCTGGGGGAAAGCCAGAGTGTAACCAGAGCCATAGGCTGGGATGGATGGTGCCAGTGGTCTGCGATGGAAATAAAGCAGGCTGTGAAAAACAAGTGAGCGGAGGTGACAGTGGTGTGGTGGAAAGGTTGGTCATTTTCTACCATGGTAGAACATTTGGATCCGTGCCCAAAGCACAGCCAGGCAAACAATGACTCTTCCAAACTGGGAAAATAGCCCATTGCTCCTGTCACCGTCACACCCTCCCACTGTGCAACCAAGCTGTGCAATTCCTCTGTTAAATGCAACCACTGGCTGTGTTTATATGGGATACAAATATGCACACTTCATTTGTGACCTTAACCTTTCTGAGAGTTATTCACATTCTTTGATTTGTGGGAAGATGTTCAGATTTTATCTAAAACCCTGGCAATTCTCCTTTTCTTTTAGAGTTTAGTATCTGGAGTACTGAAAGAGTAAGGAAGGTTTTATTCTCGTAATTTTGTATGTTGGTGCCAAAATTAATCTGTACCTTCAGGCTATGTAAATAAAGGCATTTATACCATAGACATTAATTTATTTGTGGCAATGCCAGAGGTGGAAGAAAGGGTTTTGGTTACCTCTGCATGAACTTTGCAGAGGTGCAGAGAGCATGCATGATTTCCTCACCTTTCCTTACCAATGCACCAAGGGACATTTGCTACCACACCGTTTATGGTGAGGTCATCTGCTTGGAAGGAAGTCCTGAATTGTTTTGTGTTGTTGACCATATATTCTTGCACTTGGATAGCTCTTTTGCTCCTCTGGCCTTCATTTTTCATGCCTTTCTTGAAAGTGATGACACCTCTCTCAGCCTTTGGCTTGCTCCTTCTAGTCATTGTCTTCTTCTGTAAGCCCTCCATGCTCCTAACCAACTGCTCAGTCTTTGTTTGCCTTCATCCCAGATGGAATTTATCTTTCTTGAACTGGAGGAATGAGAAATGTCCATAGTGGTACAGGTGAGTTCTCAGCAGGGCTTTGCACAATGCTTGCCTTTCCTATGGAAATATCTTGCCTGACACACAAGAATGCATCTGCTCGCAGTCACCCTGTGACCTATTCATGCCTTGGGAATATTTGCCTACTCCGATTTTTCCGAACAGTAGCAGAAACCCACAGCACTCCACCTGACGTTGTGTTACCTATTTCTGTGCTGCAGTTCTTCACACACAGTTTATTGATGTAGGGGGTGTCTCTTCTGTCAGAGCTTCAGCTGGCAGGAAGAACGGGGGCTGTAGAACTATACTTTGAGACAGAGCTTTTCCTGCTTCATGGGTGCCATGAAATCCAGAATACGATGTGGACAAGGAAACCTACATTTCTTGAATGATGCTTTTCTGCAATCTAAATTCAAAAGAACTGACTGTGAACTTCACTGTTTCCTACATTTGATGACAACAAAGCATAAAGGGTGAAGCCTGAACTTGTGCAATGAGTGCAGAAAGCTGCCAGACTATGTCTGTTCTTTTAAAGAATCTCAAAATCTTGACAGATAGCTGTAGACAACTGCTCTCCTGGATGGACCCCTCAGACCTAGGTCATAGCTTGTCTCCAGCCCTGTCTCCTGGATGGACCTGGGACCCATGATGCAACCCTGTCTCCAGGTCTGTTTCCAACTGCATCTCTTGCTACTCACAGAGCTGGACCCCTGGCTGGACCCTGGGCCTGTTTCATCCCCTTGCTGCGTCAGGGGCTGTTGATTGAGCAGGTTACCAGCCACTGGCTCTGCCCATCTAGTCCAGAGCCTGCAGGATGGTGTCGCATAGGTGAGGGTACGGCCTGTGCCAGGGTCACCGAGATCTCCTGGCTTGCCTGCATTCGGGGAACAGCCATCCCTTGCTGCTCCCTGAAAACCTTGTTGCATAGCCTCATCCTCCAACATTTTGCATCTCAGACACTTCCTAAATGAGAGGGTGTCAAAGTATTCAGCGACCCACCAGTGGATTGCTGTCCATGAACCTATCCTGCCTCACCTTGGAAGCTTCTGGTTTGTGCATGGCCAAGCTGTAGGCAGAAACTGATCTTCAGCAGGCGTCTGAGCATTAAAGGCTGGCAGAGTCATAAACAAAGCAGCAAAATATTAGACAAAATTAAATATATGTTTTGGTATTCACTGCATTTATCATAATTGTCATCACTTAATTACTTTCCCATATGCGCAAGTAATTAGCCCAGTTTACTGAGAGATGAAACAAACCCAGGAACAATTAGTACATGGCAGCTCTTTCAGTAGCTCAAACCTATCACGTTTTCACTCCTGATCCTGTGCAATACACAGCAGGATATAAAGTGTGTAACCAAACGATGTGAACTGACTATCAGAAGATCAAACATTTCTCCCTGCAAGATGTCCTAATGTAATGCCAGGAAGTACCTCTCTGTATATAGCACACCTTTGTTTGACACATGAAATATTCAAACATGATCTAAAGTGCTTGGAGCAAGAGAAGCAGGTATATGGGTACATCATTTTACTTGGGCTTTTTCTTTTTTCTTCATGGGAGAGAGGCACCTACGTAGGAGTTAGGGATCTAAGAGATACGTAGTGTGTAGGAAATGTGTACTTTCACTGGCACTACGCACCCCTCCTGCCACATCCACATCCACTCTTTTTTTTTTTTTTTTTTGTCCCCAATGATGCTGTCACTCCATTGTGTTGTGTTGAAGTGGGTGTAGCGGCTATGCACGATGAGCTGTTTAGAGCTCAAATAAATGAAAGCAAATATATAAGTGAATAAGAAGTTAATCATCATCACACACGCTGTGAAACTACCTGCTTTTCCCTGTTGGTGTTGTAAAAGCAGTACCGCTCTAAGGAGTTATACAGTTAATGCTGCTACTCATTAATAAATTCCTATTACTCAATGAACAGAAAAATATACCTTATTTTTTGATGTGTCTGCTGTCCCTGTCAATGCCATGTTCCAAATCCTGCCAAAGATTTTGCAAAATTTTTGGTAAAAGACATTTCCCTTCACTGTTTTTGCTCATTCGTATTTCTTGGCTGCCTTGCTTGAATGATGCTAGTTCACCCAAATATAGTCTGTTCTTCACATGATGTAAATCTTCATTATTGTCCATGCTATCTCCAATACGGAGATGGTTTAAATAGCCCATTGTGCCAGGTACTGTAGAAGAAACCATGAGGCGTGAGGAATGTGGTTTTATTAGGCTGCTGTAGTTAGTAATGAAAGTGGGAAATATATTCTTAAACCTTACCCAGTCCATTTCACCCTTTCTTGCTAATCCATCTTGCCTTTTGGCATGTTTTTCCTCCACAATTCTGTTTCAGCTGGGAAACCTGCGACATTATTTTGTCATCTGACAAACTGGGTTCCAGCATCATTGCTGTAATCACCTTCCATCACTTTACATACGAGCAGAGGAGGAAGGTGCTGTCTCTTCCGTATGTAGAGAGGAGGAACCACAGTCCCATTTCCTACATTTTTTTTAGGGATTTCTCTCCATCTGATGTAAATTCTCGTTTAATCAGGAATCTGGAAGACCTATTGAACAATTGTCCTCCCTGGGACACAAAAATAAGTTTTCAACCAAACCATCCTGTTAGATCCAGCAGGAAAGGGGGGGATTTATTCCCACCTTCCCAAAGATAGAAAGCATGACAGCAAGCCTCTTTTCTCTAAAATAACAAAAAGAAAGTTCTTTTGCCGATATTATCCGGTGCAGGATAGTGCTGTGGGAAAGGGAGCCATCCCACTGGCTGCAGAGGAATGAATAAAATGTAGACTATGCTTAGGCCTTGTTCCAGCAATTTAGGCACAGAATCATCTTCTTTTCCCAAATTTCCTTTCCATGATATAGCCAAGTGCTTATGAAGGAAAGGAAGCGCAGTCCTTGAAGTGAGAGACTGTGTCCTAGTAGCTCAGTTTTTGAAAAGTGTAGCTCTGGGGGAGTGGAAGAGACCCGGGAACTATGCATTAATAAAATCTGGAGGAGGAGAAACTAGAAGCAGCAGGGTGTTTTGTTGGTTTTTTTTTTTTTTTTTAAATAGCAAAAACTCCTTTTGAAATGCAAAAATGATTGACCAGAATGGACTTGCACAGAGAGAAACTGTAATCCATTAGTGCCTCTTAATACAAAACAATTCTTCTGGAATTAGCATAAATGAGAGCAGAATTTTGCTCATACGGAAAACCCACTCACTCACATATCCATGAAAATCAAGATGCAAAATGCAATATAGTGTCTGGTTGGCAGAGATGGAGAGAGAGAGGGAGAGAGGGAGGAAGAGCTATTGACAGCTTAGAATTAGGCTTGTTTATCTTTGAAGAGTGCAAGACCAAGCCTTGTGTGATTAACCTGTTCAGCACCAGTGAGTAAAGGGCCTGTAGTGTGAGGTACAACAGCTTGCTCTGACAGTGCAGTGCATCCATCACTCCAGAAAAGAGGAAAAATAGTCCCCCTAGTGTACCAGTGCTGCAAGAAGCAGGAGGATCTCTCAATTCACTGAATCTGCTGCAAGTTCTGCTATAGCTTGTGAGCAACTGTGTAAAGGTATTGTAGTAAAACCCCGGGCTCTGTTGATCACAAAGCTTGTCATTTTCCAGGCAAGGAACGATAAGCCATCATAAATAATGTGTATTAAAAAATAAATATGTTTTAACCCATTTTCACTGTGAAGTAATTGGGTTTTGCATTGCTGTGTAATTCTAAATATTGCTTTTCTCACCCAGGAAATAGATATTCTCCTGGAAGAAAGAAGAGAAAGTATTATAACTAATACTGATTTCACCAGTTTTAAGCTTTGTAGCCAAGAAGTAAATTCAAGCATATTATTCTTTTAAAAAGTACTGCTTTATTTTTTTTATTGTTTCAATTAAACAGGGGGTATACTGCAGATGATAACTGATCAGAGAAAAAAAGAGAGTCTGAAAGGGAGAAGTATTCAGTGTCACTGGGGACCACCACTTTTCTTGGATGCCAGAGATCCCGTGTGCTGCTCAAAACACAGGCTTTGCACCTTTTTGAATTTGTGCTCTCACAGATTAAGTGATAACAGAGCCTCCTACATGTGTAAGCCTTGATTGTTGTCCCCCTCTCACTAATTTTATGTACAGTGCAAACCTGTCCCTTTGTGCTGGGTGCTGTAGTGGCATATAGGAAACCATAGCTGCCGTAGATTCCTGTGGCACCGTTACCATTGTCCTCTCGGGTATGCTGAGGGAGAGCCACAGATCAAAAGTTTCAAAGGAGACCAGAAGGTCTCTGCTAGGGATACAGCACAGCTGGTTGGGAAGCAATATTCATCATTCTGTCCTTCAACAATTTTCCTCAAGCTGGCAGCGTCAGAGTGAACCTGGCCTGCTGAGTTCCCTTTGCACCCTGCTCTCCTCACCTCACTTCTCACGGAGGTAAGGGCAGCTCCAGGGGTAGCAGAGCAGGCTCTTGCAGCTGTTTGGGCTAACAGTGATGCAGAGGCACTAGCTGCAGGAACGCAGGTTATCGTGATGAAAAGAGAAGCAGCATATATCTCACTTTGGGAGGAAGGAGCCCCTGCAGCTCTGCCCGAGCGTGCGCGAGCATCTGGTTGGTTTGTTGGTGAGTAAGGGTGCACCAGATTTGTGTGCATCCAGCACTGTGCTTATTTGTGTGCTGCCAACGTATGTCTAGGTCAGTGTATTTGCTAAGAAAACCTCTGCGTTAGTAATTATCATGTTTAGTTGCTTATCTAAGTTAAGGAAATTTGAAAGGTGTTTGTGCATATTCACTGCAAAAAGGTTCCTCCTGAAGAGAAAGTATAAAATAAACATCCTTAACTTTCCTTTCAAATTCATATACACTATTTGCCTTCAGCGTGTCTGCTTTCCTGGAGACAGCCAAGGCAATCTTCTCTACTCACTCCCCCATTTACCAGGTGTGTTTTGGATTGCTTGCAATGGATACGGATGTTGATTACGGCCTTCACAACACCGCCTGGTTTTTCTATAGAATCGTCCTGAGGGATGACACCGCAGCGAATTCTCAGCTGACCAAAAGCAGCTGAAGGTATTAATTCAGTGTACTTTCCTTCACGAGTAAGAAGCAGATAAGATTTCAGCACAAATGGTGCATTTTAATTATGTTTATAGTAAAAACCAGAGCAGATGTTGGAAGCGCCATTTCAAGCACTCCTTCCTCATCCCAGAGCCAGAGTTTCAGGGTTAATATTGTATATCTCTCTAAAAATGCTTGATTTGGAAAATGTTTTAAGCTAAAATATCTTGTTGGTCTAGGAGCACTTCTGGGTCCCTGTGTGTCTACATGTGAATCATTTTATTGTTTCTGATCATTGAAATACATACCCAAACTTCCTCTCTAAACTTTTTTCTTAGCAGTTAAAAAAATGTATTCTAAAACCTCGAAGAATGCAAAGTAAACTTGATATTCCCTGCCCATCTCACTTCCCTCAACATAAATTCTCTCTCTCCCATACGTGCATGTACACACACACACGCATGTACACATGTGCTCCATCACATTCCAAACACTCCTGGATGTTGGATCTTAAAATTATACTGCAGGAAATATTAGACTGGCAAGTGCTGTGCCTACAGTTGGAATATTGATGATATTCTCACGTCTTTGGCTATCGCATGCTAAGATCAATATTGTCAATACCTTTAAAAATGAGATAATAGCTTCAAAATATTTCTAGGATCTTCCTTGAAATGGAAAGGGTGCATTATATTAATCTTAGAGATTAGACTGGTTTTGTCTGCATTTTTCCTTCTGACAGTCTTTGAAAAGCAGGTTGTTTGCACTAGTAACAGAAATGCAATTTTAGGAGGGCAGAAAGATGCACTAATATTTATATGAAGCTGTAATACAGCAAAAATGATATGGGCTGTTATGCTGCTATATTGCCAGAGGACTATATTGATCTTCGAAGGGTTAAAGTGCTACCGGGTTACATTAATGTCGCCCTTCAGCAATCACTGGGCAATAACATATCAGCAATCAATGCTGCAGCGTGTTGTTCACCACACTCAGTTTTTGGAGACAAGTGGCTGATCCATTTTGACAAGAAGAAAAAATAGTCTTGGAAATTCTTGCAAATCTTAACTCAGAGGGGAAGATGTATGAAACAAACTGCTTCCATTAGAAAAAAATGGTAATGTTTGCCTTCGTAGGTAACAACATTTTATGTCAGTTCAGTGGAGCAGTGAATGAACCAAAACTCTGCTAACCTTCAAAATGGAAAGGATTCCGTAAGTAGGATTTACATAGTCTGAATATTTTATATTTTGAGTGCTCATCACAGCTCGCATAAACTAATACTTAAATATAGATTTCCAATAACGAAAACATTTGACTTCTGGTGGAGTCAAGCAGTGAGACACGTTTTGGCTTGTGAGTACAGACACAGGTTTCTCAGCCCCTGCTCCTTTTATACCTGTTAGGAATTTTCTTCTATCAAGTTTTCATGATTTGTGCATGTTCAAAGAAGGCAATGCAAGCCTCTTCACTTTGCCACAAAAGAAACTTAAAGGAAAAAAAAAAAATCAGGAACTTAAACAGCTGTAAAGTAGAAGTACAAAGAGGGGAATAAAAAACAGAGGCTGCAAGAGGACGCGAGGGGTTAAAGTTCTGGCCACTGTCTGCATATATAAAATTATATCACCTTATCTGAAAAGTTTAGGCTCAAAAGAAAAGCCTCGGTTTAAAATACCTTTTAGGTTTATTAAATCTTTAGGCTGAAGAATACAGCAAGTGTTTTGTCTTTGGTGAGTAGCTGTTTGTCTCACTTTATTTACTTGGTATTGGGTATTTGTCAATGTCATTTCATATCTGCAGAAAATTCATACGTTCTATGGAAGTAGGTATGTGTGTGAGTGTGCTGAAGGTCACATGACTGTTTCATCCTATTTGGTGGAGCAGCTTGACTTTTTTTCCCTTGCTTTTGGTGATGGTTGTGAGTGCAGAAGTTGATTGACAGATGCATGCCAGAAACCCCCATTCTCCTTTTCAAAGACTACATATGATGGATTGCGATCTTTCAGCTCAGCAGGACACAGGGACCATGCAAGCTGTAATTGGTCAGGTATGGAGTCAGCCATTTCTCAACTCCCCTTTTATTTTTTTTTTTTTTTCACAAGGGTCTAACCATATGATCCACATAATTCATATTTACAGTACCATCTTTCTATCTGTATCTTCAGCTACCAGCGAGTGTAGTACTGAAAGTGAGAAAGGGAAAAGAACCACAATAATCTGGCTAGGGAATCACCAGTTATACCTAAAATACCATGCTTTTCTTCTAATAAACCCAGTTTATAATTTAGTCTGAGCTTTGCCAAATCAATCTGTTTATCAATTTACCGTTGTATTTTGTTTAAATGTGCTGAAGTAGAAGTGAGGAGTGAAAGTGTTACGTTTGCTATGGAGTTGCTTTCTATTTCTAATGCTGTTCATTATTTCTATATTGACTGTATTCCTGTGGATTTTTTTTTCCTTTTTCTTTTTTCTTCTTTTACTCCTAACCCAGATAATGTGTGATTGAGCTTGGTAAATGTAGTAGTCTTTGCTGCTGCAGAGGGGCAGCCTGCAAATTAAACACTGACACAATCTGAAAGGTCCAGGTGGTCTGCTCGTGCTTCCTAATGCAATCCAGCACAACAGCTTTAATAAACAGCTCTATTTAGTTCTCCCTCCCTGTATCCAGGGTAGTGAACTGGTCTGGGGCTGCTGTGATGAAATGCCAGAAGAATATCTCTCAAAGGCCTCACAAGCTGATTTTTAGAGCTTTTCCGTTTTGTCGTCTTTGTCTTCCAAATGGGTCAGTGAGTCCTTCTTTTTCTGTTTTGTGATTTTCTGATAAGTCTGTAGTTTTTATGTGTGTGTTTTAACTGTGCTGTTTCTAGCTTTAGCCAGAAGAGAGAAGAATCATTGTCTTTTCATTTGCTTCAAATAATAACCTGAAGCGGGGAAAGAAATTAAATTATTTTGTCCTGTTGTACAGGGAGGGCTGTTTTCCTATGAATGCAGCTAAGAGTCAGATGAGGGTGTCTGTTTTTCTTTTTCTAACAATTTTTAAGTGCTCAACACTTCCTCATTAACTACTGACTTGTAAATCAGTCTCTGGCAAAGGGTATTTTTTTGAACTCTCAAAAGTTTGTGGTTTTTGCATATGTTTCCAGTGTAGTGAACGCATGCTGTTGAGGTGATGACCTAGTATTTGTGTTTCCTATATGTTGATACAATGGTGGAAAAATACGCATCCTACACACTGTTTTCGACTAAATTATGGCAAAGCACAGAAGTCCCTCAAAGCACATGGTTTATTAATACCATCGTACACAGTAATGCATTTCTAGGTGGAAAATGTCAAATATGTAATACCATGTTTACCACAGACTTTTATTGCTTTAAATATTTTAAAAATAGAGGATACATTTTTTATTAAAAATCCCCCAAACATTAACAGCTTTCTATTAGGCTGGCTTATACCTAAAAAGTGGGGCATGTTTGCCAGTGGTACACTGTGTGAAAATATGTATTTTAGAGCGGGTTAATTACCTTTTTGTGTAAACTTGTTCAGTCTTAAAGAAATAGATTTAATAATTGTAAGGCAGATAAAATGGCAAGGTTTTGAGCAAGTACACTTGACAGAAAATGTACCCTGAAACCTTGATAAAGCTCAAAGCTTGTAATTTCTCTTTAATGTAACTTTCGCTTTGGCATGCAAGAATGTGTAAGTTAGCTATTTTATGTTTAAAGCTTGCTAGATCTTGGAAAGTGGTTTTGAGGCTGGAAAGGGTAGGAGCATGTTTTTTTTTCCTGTGTGTAACATTCCATATTTCATCAATTAAAAAAAAAGTTCAGTAAATGTCTGGAAAAATGTTTATATCGTGTGTTAGTGTATTTCATTTCCTAAAAATCAATAACAAGGGTATGTACTTCAAAGAAAAATACATTTCACTATTTTAGGTGACTAACTTCTTTCATTTTTTTTAATGTCAGAATTTATGGATATTATTATTGTGCAACTTAATATGTTAGGTGTTTTTTTTTAGGTCTGTATGTGTGCATATTTACATATAATTTGTGTAAGTGTATGCATCCAAATGTGCTCATAAATCCACAAAATGTTCAAGTATGTTTTTGTTTTGATTAATTGTCCAGTGTTTGATTGTTGTTAGCTACGTGTGAAGATAGAACAATATGTGTGTATTTTTATCAGATAAAATTGATGTATTTTCTAGTTGTATAATAAGAGTTACTTAAAACTTGGGAAGCACAGAGCAATCAGTATAATTACCATCCATTGCTGAAAATAGAAACAGACTTTCTCTGTGGACTGTAATACTGAGCTGACAAGAGAAAGTAACTATCAAAAGACAAACCCTGTGCGAGAAAATCTTTCCACACTGTAAGTCTATATTTAGTATTGATAGATAATAAAGATTTGCATATTCGGTATGTGTATATTGTTAGAAGATATGCTCTTTTCCTGACACTGTTGTTTCAGAAAAAGTTTTTGAGAGTCTTTGTTAACTTTCAAACTTCTGAAAGCAAAAACTTTACATAAATGTTTATCATTTGGCCTTTTTCTTTCAGAATAGTATTTTTCTCCAGCTGTGAGAACTAAATTTTGTTTTGACTAATCTTTCAGATGTAGCTTTAAATTTAGTCTTTGCTGCTAATGGAGTGTGAACTCGCCTAATTAAAAATCCAAACTATACATGTATATCTCTGCTCCAATGGAGATCAGAAACACTGTCAGTTATCTGTAGTTCAAACACTAGTCTGTGTATGACACGAAAGTAATAGCAGGGGCATGCTGATTTAAAGGCAAGTACTTGTTCATCATTAAATGCATCCCCCCCCCCTTTTTTTTTTTTAATATATTCTTGATTTCATCTGTCTCCAAGCACCAGTGTCCACAGTGGCTCCCACTGGTGATTGCAATGGCAGGCAGAGTACTACAGTCCTGACCATTACCTAGCACCTGGGTGGACTGGCTCCAAGGTGCAGAATTGCTTGTATACCTTCCCTCCAGATTTTTTCCTCCCCCAAGCAAGCAATTAAACAGCCAAGTAGTCTGAAGAGCAGCCTCCTTGCCTAGCGTGTCAAGATCTAGAAGCTCATTGCTCATTGTGATTTTGATTCATAACTGGAGTGTTTGGAATGAAACCCCGATCCCTCTCAGCAATAGTCTGTAGCATCCTTCCTTCCATGTTGAACCATAATACCCGTTATTTCTTCAAACGTGTTTTGCTCTCACAGAAACTATTGGCTGGATTTTTATGCCATATTCCTTATCTATGAACAGGCAATTAAATGCGTAATCTAATTATTCCAATTATGGTGTATTTTCTCTCCTCATGTGCTTTCTAAAAACTGTATTGTACCCTTCTCTTATTTTTTCTTTTTCCCTCTGTATTTTGTTTCTTTTTTCTATCTTTCTTTCTTTCTTTTATTTTTTTCAGACCTGAGCTTGTGAGTGACAGGTTAGTTCATCAGCATTACAGACCTCCTGTTTTTGTCTCATCTCATGCAGACAGGTCACTGTGTCCAATCACCCTTCTGGCTCTGCTGTCCCCAGGGGGAGCCCAGGCCAGCCATCTTGATCCACCGGCCTGAGGGCCTGGGCTGGCTGCACATTTCTGTGTTCACTGGTTCTCGCAAATAGACTAAAACAGGAAGAGGAGGGGGGGCAGCTTAAATTAGATCTCTGTAAACTGAGAGGAAGTAAATTAGGTAACATTCTTCTTCAAATAAGCAGGCATTTTCAGTTGTTACTGCTATGTTTGAGTTCTCCTTCTACCTGTTAACCATGTTTATTTTCTTTATTTCAATGGTATCCTCTATGTGATCTCGTCATCTAGTAAAATCTATTTATGCAAGCGTAAACATGCACTCTTTTCCCATAGAGAATTCTGCTCTGAAGCCCAATTTATGAGACTGATGCATTGCTGCAGCCAAGGTGGGTCTTCCTGTTCTGTGTTTTAGCTTCTTGCTTTTTAAATTTTTAATTTTTTTTTCCCCATGATTAACAACAATAGAGCAGGGGGATAAATGTTTCAGAGCAGCTATTCAGTTCTGTAACTCATGGGTCACTTTTCAGAAGTTTGATCTGATGTCGGTGTTGTTTTGTAATGCAGATCAATACATATCCAGGAGTTTAATTTTTACCAGATGAAGATCAGATCTATAATGTTAGTTTGTCTTGAGCAACAGTTAAGCGATTCTTCTTGTAATAGTCTTGTAGAGGTCTTTCTTTTTCTCTTGGAATACCCATTTCCACCTCTGATATACAGAAATGCCTATAACATATACAAACAGAAAAGAACCATCTTACACATAAACTTAATACCTGCTTTTATAATACAGCAAGGAATTGTGCCCTTTTGTCTACAGTTTGGGACAAATCCTGTTCTCCCTAGCAAGAATTAGATCCATCACTATAAGCATGGCTACTTGCATAAGTAAGGTCAGACTTCTAGTCCCCTTGTCTGCTTAGTGTGTGTCCAGCACAGACATTGTCCTTTACAGTCACCAGGAGCTGTTTTCTGCAGTTTGAGACTCCGAGAGAGAGACTTATGGACAGGTACACACTGACTGTTGTTTTCACTAGTAGCAAGACAATGTAAACAATAAGAATCATGTTTGAAAAACTTCAAAAACGTATTTTTTAATATTTATGAAGAAGCTGGTACTCCGATAATGAAGCATTCCATCTCCGCAGAAACCCACTGTTATATATGCTTTCTAGTATTCCATGTCCTTACGAGTTATTATTGTAAGAAGATGCAGGAATGTGGCTGTAATATTTTACAGTATAAATATTTGTTGTAGGGGAGTTTGGATCTTGTTAATTTAATATATGTAAATTCTTTGGTCCTAGGCCTGGATTCCAGCAAAAGAATGCATTTCTCTGTTGACTTTTGTTTTGACAGCAGAAAAGATGGATTTTTATAATTTTCATTCATACATAAAAAGATTTTTCTTGTTTTCACACCAAAATCAGGTTTTAATTGAAATCAGCCCTCTAAAAACATCTTTAGTATTTTTTTTTTCTTAGAGGATTTCTTTATTCTTTTCAATTCTGTGCTACTCTGCTGTCTTGTGTTAGTTTGTGGGTCAGGCCAATTAAGAGGTCAAATCTTTAAAAAGCTGTGATTTACACCCTGTGTAGATTCACTATTATTCTAATTGTAAGAGAAAAATAAAGTATGTGATATGACCTTTAAATTGCTGGGCAAGCAACACTCGTACAATGATGTAGATTTTTATCTTTTGGCAATGCATTTACATTCAAGTACCTCTGCTGTGTTCCCTGGATTCTAGACCGATAAACTAAATACCAATCTGGACCACTTTTGTACGTACAGTACATAGAAGTGATGGTGTTGAGCCTCTTATCTTACACTGACCTGTAACTGTAACAAGACTTTTATTTTTCTTCTCTCATCTGAACTGTAACTCAAATGGAAGAAAATAAAAGGACAATCGAAGACAAACTGTATATAGCATTTTCAACATTAGATGAAGACATGGCCAAAATCTTCTTTTTTTTCCTGTGATTTACGTCTCTGGTGGCATTTACTTGTAATGCTGCTTCTTACTCTGAAATTGTAAAAATGGCAGGAAGAAACTTGGATCAGTCAGTTCTGAATACATGCATGTTTATCTCTCATGAAATTTAACAGGACTTAAATGTGTACTTAAAACTTGGTCAACAAATCACTTAAACCCATATAAGAAGTCTGCAGCTGCTAAATCTTCAGGTGCACAGTACAATACTGATCTCAACAGGACTCCTCAAGTAAATAACACTGTACAAGATCTGGTCCAACTTGCCTTTTGACTAACTGTTGTTGCTAATAAATATAACAAAGTCTGGTTTAAATGCTAGCCAAATAATTGCCATGCAAACTCTTTTATAATTAGAACTGTCTATTAGGATTAAAGATAGTAACTCAAGGCTCTTGAACACTTTTATTTTTTGAGGTTGTCAGGACTACAGGTAAATGGACTATAGCTTCGGGGTTTTTGTTTTATCGTTGGCTTTGAAACCTCTGTGATATGTAGGACTATTTCTTCAAAAGAGAAAGACTAGTTGTTGATATTTGCTGCTGATTCTCTGTTGACTGGTAGTGCTGTTCCATAGGAGAGCTTTATCTAACCGTTAGTTAGATCAAAAGAAAATTTTGAAGATCAAGAGAATGTTCTAAATTTCTAGACATTTTTAAAAGTGGTAGTAAGAGAAAGGTTTTTGGTTTTTTTTTTTTTTTTTTTTAAAGGGGGTGTGGGGAAGAGACAGGTGACCCAAAAATCTCTGTTCCAAGCCATCCTTACATGGTGAATGATAGAAATTAAGTTTTCTTAAGCTATTTAGAATACATCTTGTAATTACTATTGAGCCTGTTTTTGGTTTTGGTTTTTTTTATCTAAGAGTGGTACAATTGGTATATGCCATACTATATTGCAGCGAAACTAGGCCCGTCATGGTTTAACCCCAGCCAGCATATGCACCACACAGCCACTCACTCACTCCCCCACAGCAGTTTGGGGAAGAGAATTGGAAGACTAAAAGTGAGAAAACTTGTGGGTTGAGATAAAGACAGTGTGATAGGTAAAGCAAAAACCATGTGCACAAGCAAAGCAAAACAAGGAATTCATTCACTACTTCCCATTGGCAGGCAGGTGTTCAGCTGTCTCCAGGAAAGCAGGACTCCATCATGTGTAATGGTTACTTGGGAAGACAAATGCCATAAGTCTGAATGTCCCCCCTTCCTTCTTCTTCCTCCAGCTTTGTATGCTGAGCATGACATCCTATGGCATGGAATATCCCTTTGGTCAGCTGGGGTCAGCTGTCCCAGCTGTGTCCCCTCCCCACTTCTTGCACACCCCCAGCCTGCTTGCTGGTGGGGTGGTGTGAGAAGCAGAAAAGGCCTTGGCGCTGTGTAAGCACTGCTCAGCAATAACAAAAACATCCCTGTGTTATCAACACTGTTTTCCACACAAATCCAAAACATAGCCTCAGACTAGCTACTGTGAAGAAAATTAATTCTATCACAGCCAAAACCAGCACAAAGTCCAACAAACTTTTATGCATAGTCTTCCTTTTGCTCACATGAGTAATAGCAATTTATGTCCTGAACACTGGTGCATGTACTTAAAGTTGAGGAAATATGCTTTGGAGATGAGAGCCTTGGAAATGGATCTTGCTTTCTGGTGTAGTTGCACAGCTGTGCTATGCTCTTTGTTCATGTGAATGAGGATTTACAGGGTAGGACACCAATAGCTGTTCTTGTCAAAACAGATGGGTCTTGTCTTGATGGGCTTTCCTGTACCACCTTATTGTAAAAGAAATCCAATAGCGGTGCTGCAAAATCTTACTTGCAAGAGTAGTTTTTGATCCTGTGATATTTCCAGTGAGCGTTAGCTCAATTACTTGCTAAATATGATCTATTCCTATTGGTAACTCTTTGCAGGATGGGGCTTTGAACCCACAGATGGGGAAGGGCATTGTAAAGCAAAACAGGTCCATAAGCAAAACAAAACAAAAAAAAAGTCACAAAGGAACTTCATGCTACTTCAGTCACTGATTCAGTCAAATAACTTTTATTTTACAAGATTCTAGCATTTTCAAGGATCTTGGACTCACGTGTGCTTGGAAGACACAATCCAGCTGTGTAATGGTACTTCCAAAAAGGAAATATTATAAGGGCAAGAGTAAAAGGCAAAAGTGGGTTTTTAGTCACCCCCTGCTATGGAAACAAGAATTTCAAGCAATAGAAAATAACAGAGCATGAGGTTTTTACAAGCAGGTTAGTGAAAGTCATGTTAATAGTATTACAGAACTGCTGCTGTGAGACATATTACAAGAGATAGTTCTGTATTAGAATGTTGTCCTTTTCACTAAACTGTTTACATCTCTAACTGCTTTTCCACTTACTGAGCCAACTTGTGAAGCTCTAACTTGGCTTTTACTTGAGCTTTGCTCATGTTTCATGTGCAATTAAATATGGAGGAGTTTTACCAGAATAAAGTCTGATTTTTTTAGGAGCTGGAGGCATTAGTCCATTTCTGGAAGTCATTTGTTGGGGGGAAAAAAAAAAAAAAAAAAAAAAAAAGAGGTAAACTAGAGGTAGACTAGGACTCAAGCAACAATATTAGTTACTATTAGTTACTAAAACATTTCATATCCTTATCTCAAGCTTATGACTTAAAAGCACATTGTCTTCCATCAATGGCAAACTAGCATCAGCATCCATTTATTCATAGTATAACACACTAAAGACTGTGGTTTTTTTTTTTGTTATTTCTGACAATAGAGAAATGTGCATGATTGTTACTGAATCCAGCTTTAAAAATAAAAATGGGCTAAAGATGCAAATAACTCTGATACTCTAAGTTTGGTAGTTCCGAGATACTGTCATGATGGCTGTAGCTGTTGGTACTAGAACCAAGTGCTGCCAAGTGCTGAATGCTTTCAGAGTCCTGGTCTTCCCACCAGCTTTGTTAGGCAGGACTCTGTTTCAGCAAGGCCTGAATGTTTTCAGTCTTCTTTGAAGGCAGGAGTAGGTTCTGAAGCAGATGAGGGGAAATTTTTATTTTTTTGAAATTTTTTTTCCTTTTTTCCTTTTTTTTTTAATTTGATTTTTTTCCCCTAACATTGTTAATGAAGGAAAAATTGAAACGTGTCCCATGAAAATTGTTCTGTTTAAAGTGAAATAAAATAATCTGGAATAAAAGAGAATTATACTCCTCTAGGAAACAAACAGCTATCACAGGATTCCTGGCTGTCAAGTCTTACCTTCCCTTTATGTGTACAAAACCTGCTTCACATTCTTCAAATGGATTATACAAAGCAGAAATAATATCTGCAAACAAGAAGCTCACAGTCTCTTGGAGGGAAGGTTGAAAGTTGTGGCAAATGTAAAAGTGGCTTCTAATGCAGAAGAATAAAGCAGAGAACATCAAGCTCATTTCACTTACTGTCATTCATGATGATTTATCATTATAGTCAGGGCAAACTGATCTCGTAGCTGAAACAATTTTTTCTGTTAAGAGGAGAAAAACAACCCCAAAAACCAGAATGTTCCAGCTTGGTTCTTATATCCTTAGGGTTGCAATATTGAATTCAGAATTGGGGAAGCTTAATCTTGCAGCCAGATTTGACAAGATGCTGGTTGAACAGTAGGCAGAAGTGATGGTTTGTGCGTTGTAATGCCCATAGTGGGAAATAAAGAAAGATACAAAGATTTTTCCAGAAGACTGGATGCAGTATTCACCACCTGCTCTAAGAAAGATAAGAAGATTTTATTTTTTTTTTTCCAGAAGTCTGGATGTAGTATTCACCACCTGCTCCAGCTTCTCACCAAAACAGGCAAGAAAACCTGTGTGTGCAAATTGGTGAGCAAAGCTCACCAGTTCAAAGCCTGACAGAAGATGAGTGCTCTTGAATGCTCTAAAACAGCATGTCAGGGTTTGCAATGGCTCTGATCACCATTATCTTTTTGTTTGGTTGTTTTTTTTAGTGCTGTTGCTTACTTGAAGGGTGATCATGAAACCATTTAAGCACATCTACAAATATCCCCACAGACTTATAGGGAAAGCTCACATGAGCACCATGTTGCCCATCAGACTATGTGATGCTAAAGGCTCGGATGTCATCTGGCCTTAATAGGATACAGACATGTACTGCTGATTAAAAAAAAAAAAAAAAACCATTCTCCAACTACACTCAGTTAATCCTGGAGAGCAGGAGTCAGGGGTGGCGAGGGGAGTGCAGTGCAGGGGGGGAGCACAGGCAAAAACCTGAAGACTGCATCTGAAATCTTGGAGATGTGAGCAATCAGGTTGCCCAGAGAAGCTGTGGATGCCCCATCCCTGGAGGTGTTCAAGGCCAGGCTGGATGAGGCTTTGAGCAACCTGGACTGGTGGAGGGCGTCCCTGCCCATGGCAGGGGGGTTGGAACTAAATGATCTTTAAGGTCCTTTCCAAACCAAACCATTCTACGATTCTATGAATGGACTCACTGATGGTGTTCAGAAAATATGACCTGGATTTTGAATAGTCAAACAACAGAAAAAAGGTTGGAGACTGGAGTTTCTTCCCCTGAACATATTGGTTTCTGTTTATTTTTTAAGTTCATGCTAGATTCTTAGTAAGAGGAGAAACTGAGGGTTGTCCCCTAACTAGGGATTTAGAATGACACTGTAATGAATTTTAACCCAAGAGGCACTGTGGATATTCAGCAAACCTTTGTTCCATTCTGCTCAGGTCCTTATGCTAGACCCATCACTGTAGTTATTAGATCTCAAAGATTACATTCTTTGATCTAGTGCTTTCTAAATCCTTAAACCACAGTTTATTTATTTAAAAGGTTATATCCAGCATTGGATTGGATTGTAAAGTACCCTTTGACTCTTTCATGAAGGACACAGTAGAAACACATGCTGCTGAAGGAGTATTTCCTTCTGACCATGAAGCACCACAGCATTTTATTGAATTAAGAACTGCCCAAGGATCTGTGCTTTTAATCTGGCCAGCGTGTTGTGAATTTTTTTTTACCTCATTGGTATCATGATGTCATTCATTTCTGATACAACAGGCATTTATTAGGGTATGTAGGTGAATTTTAGTTACTCTCTAAATTAAAAAAAAAACAAAGTAGCCTCATATTTCCCTAAGAAAACAAAAGCACGCTAAACCTCAAACAAAATTTAAAAATGGGTTTGTTCAGGATGTGTTCTTGGGGTCTCTTTTTGATCTGGATGTTTGGGTAAACAGGATCACCAGCAGCTTTTAATCTTGTTCCATCATATTCAGAAGCCCTTACATGAGCAAATTTAACAGTGTAGTCTACATGCTTGATTAATTATGAACTGTGTGATGTAACTCCCAAGCTAAACAGCAAGGAGGCACAGAAAGCAAAAGAGAAGGACACTAAAATTGAACCCACTGTGCTCCATCCTCTGACTTACATTAATTATACTATATCCAAACTGGTCAGGTTTTTTTCCCCCATCAGTCCTGTAAGGCAAACTGTAGAAATTCTCACATAATTTCCCATAACTCTGGAGAAACCAACACTGAAATTGGCACCTGAAAAGAGAAATACTATTAAAAATAGCTATTATTTTTTCATTTTTTAATGCTTCTGTTTGGTTATTTTTCTTTTTTTGAGAAGGTTAGCCCTTGGAGACAGTAGCCTGATTCTACTTTGTACTGAGACCTCTTTATACCATCTGGCAGTACAAAACAGCTGTAAAGTGGGTGTAAGAGTAATTTATTTATGTGTAGTTCAAAGCTCTTTTATATTTCCAGAGTGGTAGAAAACCACCATCGTGTAAATAGGGATCAGAACCAAATAGATGGACTGGAATGTCTATTTTTTTTAGATGGAAATGGGAAAGGGATAGACAGAAACC
>NW_010140605.1:0-13688 GCF_000699245.1 Pterocles gutturalis | reverse complement strand
AAGAGAGGATGGGCTAAGCCTTATTTAGCTACAAACAGATGTTCATTAACATCCATTCTGAACTGAAAGACAGACAAGGTGAAAGGGCCAAATCCTATTTTACTGGTCACCATCCATACCTTTGTTGTCAGTAATGGAAACATGAAAGGGAGGGAGGTGAGCACCAGTCAAACCATAGCAGTCAGTACCTGACAAGGCAACAACAAAAAAAAAAAAACCCCAAAAAAACCCAAACAAAAAAAACCCAAACCAAAACAAAACAAAAAGACGACTTTCTCAATCAATCAAGTGCATTACAGTTTTAAAATGAGTATGCTTCTGAGCTACCCACCCAACAGAGGAAAAAGCTTAATCTATTTCTTTCCTTTTTTTTTCCTTTTTACCCCACAGGCTGCAGTGTTGCTCACTGCAACATTCAACAAAGATCTATGTTTCCAGAACATTATTCAGTTAGTACACCTGGATTAGTGAAAAATAAACCATTAAATTTCTAGGAATTAATGTCAGTTAAATTCCCTCTTTCTATACTTTATTTTGCCAGATACATTCTTCAACCCCAGGTCAAAGGCTGAATAAGAACAGCAAACAAAGAGAGAAGCAGCAAAACAAAGAATGACAGTTATGCTAATGGGAGACATCTCAAAATTTAGTCAAACATGGGAAAAATATTTAAAAAGCAATTTGGGGTTGACCCAAGAGTTTTATTTGAAATTTTGAGAAGCTTCCTTCTCCATTTTATTTCATAATCCCTTTTAAACAGGCACGTAGGAGGCTTAAGGGATTCTCTGAAGGTTGTGAGATATTTCTCTCTTTGCTTCCCTGTTTTGTGAGAGCCCAAGGGAAAAATTATTGGCAGGGCTTGTAGAAGCTTCTATGATTGAAGTAACCCAGTATTTCCTGTCTTAAGACCTTTGCTGCTGATACTGTTAGCATTTCCACCTGGTTGGCTACCTCTTCCTGAATAATTTTGAAGACAATTTCAGCCAAAATACTTCAGTGGTTCCCGAGGAGGATAGCGAAATAGTGGATAGCTTTGCCCATTTTAAAGACACCCCATATTTAAGAGCAAAACTCTGAATTTGGTGAGGAGCAGGAGCATTTTGTCTGAGACGTCTCTTCTGGTATCCTGTGACAATCCACCCATGTTTGATTATGTTCCAAGCCTTTGAGAAATGTAGTTGGCACATGTTTACTTGGCAACTCTAAACAGCTACATCCCCTAAAGATTCACAGAAAATAAAAGTGTGAAAGGAACCTCAGAAAGTCATCTGAAACATAGACAGGATCAGCTTATCTGAGTCACATCTGACAGGTATTTGTCTAAGTGCTTCCTGCAAAACTCCGGCAAGCACCAATTCCACAATATCCTTGTGCTATTCATTAAATTTTACTATCCCTGCTTTAGCGTTCACTGTTAGAAAGTTTTCCATGTGGCAAAAAGAATCTTTCTTGCTTCTTCCCTCTTTTAGGGATGTCAGTTTATTTCTGTTCTCGCTTGAAAGCCTAGCTTCCAGGTTGGCCCATCCTGGGAAATGGCAGAGGTGGCACTGGGGACATTCATTCTTCTGTGTACTCAGTGACCACCCTCTGGGGGAAATGGAGGAGGAACAGGTGTGAGTCAAATGAAGACAGGACAAGAGCCAGGGAAGATATAGGTATAGATTGAATCAATGAGTGCACAAGTAGTCAACCATTACCAGAGAGTGGTGAGTGATGGAGAGGAAAATTAGGATTGGGTCCAAGAGAGGCTGGGATCTGTGAGGGACAGTAGGGAAGAGGACTTGCCCCATCTGTGGGCAAGCTGAGATGAGGGGAGCAATGGGGAGGGGACTGGACCTGACTATGGATAAAGATAGAAACAGAAAACCTGTGGGGCAGGTTCCCTTGCTGCTTGGAAATTTCTGCTGGCAAAGTATCTCAGTTTTCCTTTAAAAAATATGAAGCTACACACACAGAATGTGAAGAACACTATTTGTATTGTTAAGCCACATAATTCAAATGAATATTCAAATATTTGTACAGTCATAATTTGTTTTCCTTGTTAATATGTATAATAATAGACTTTAATTATGTAAACAACATATGCCACAAAGATTGTGTTCCTTTAGTGTGACCTCTATACTTCCACACCTCCACTTATGTTTCCACAGTGGTATTTGGCAATATAGATAATATTTTATTATATTTCTTTCTGAATATTATATTTGATACACATTTTTTTTTGGCTTCCTAGAAATTGCCGAAAGTTTATATATAGATGCATGTGTGTATGTATATATTCCAGGCCAAATCCCAGAAAAGTCATCTTTGATTTTTAAATGTTTGAGGAGGGTTGGATTTATACTTTTTTTAAGATTCAAAAAAGGGAATTTTTAAATAAAAAGTAACTTTGAATTAAGCACTCAAGCTCTTCCGCTTACGAAATACCAAACTGAAACATATGGGCATTTTTTCTCTCTTTTCATATGAATGGTAGGATTAAAGGTTCTAACATAGATTAATTTTAATTTTGAATGAAAAATTTCCCAGAGATCTTGCCATTAGTATTTCCAACAGGCAAAACCTACCAACTTACCCAGTAGTTTTGCTAGAAGAGTGACTGACATCTAGATTTTTGTCTGGTCTTTGTACAAAGTAGGCGTATGAATCCCCTGTAATAGGTGATATTGGCTCTTAATTCTCCACAGCCTCAATTAGTCATTCACAATGTTAAAAATGGAAGCATTGCAAAGCCAAATGCTTTTTCACTTCAAACATCTAATACAGTTCCTTTACTGCAAGGTAAAAGCTTCAGGTTACTACAGAGAAACAACACTGGATTATCATTTGAACAGATATAATTGCTCCTTTCAGCAGTGTGAAGTCACTTTAATTCCTATACTACATCAATTTTATCTCTGATGGGAGGGAATAATTTTCTGAAACTTATTTAGCTTTTCTTCATCATTATTTACAATTGCGACTATAATCTAATGTATGATTTAGTAAGAGCATGCCATCATACCGAAGGAGAACTGGGAATAGGTAACTAGTACAAACCACTTATGTGGGGCAAGGTGATGTGCAGAGGGAAAGGAATAATTGCCAACATGGGGGTGTGAAAAAGGCAGGATTAGAAGAAGGGGGGAGACACAGGGTGGAAGGAGGGCACAGCAGCTAGAGAAAAGTTGTTTTCATAAGGCTGAAAATTTCAGAGTTTTTTTTAATAAGTTTGGTACAGTTTTATGAACTAGTGGTAGTAAGGATTCACAAAGGTTGAAAGATTAGGACTACCAGCCAGGATTAGGCTGTGGCAGAGAGCTGCGTGCAACAGCAGTGTGTACAGGAAGACTGAGAATTATAAAACTACAGCCATGTTTTATCCTTTCTCTTCACCTTTATCCATTCAGCACCTGCTCAGATGCAAGTTCAGGGACCCATCTCACCAGGTGCCTGCAAAGCATGCATGTGGTACTGGTGCAGTAACAACTCAGACAGGTGTAAAACCAGGGCTCAATCCCATCAACTGTTTGCTATCGATATTTTGCAAAACTTTCAGTGGTTACCAACATTAATGTTAACCTCTTAAATTCCAGTTTTGTACCTTAACTGAAGGTACATTGGCACAGGAATTGTCTGGTGGCAAATTGGGGCCTACGATGTTTCAGGTAAAGGTTACAAAACCAAGAACAAGTCTATGAAGCTGTCTGTAATGGTGACTTACATCCAGAACTGTTCTGTTAGCAGAGACATAGCTGGCTCTGGTACCAATCCCCTTCCATAATGTGATTTAATGATTCTGTTGAAATTGCTTTTCTAGAAGACACTTTGATTTTTGCTCAGTATCCTTCTGCTTTGGCTTGGCTTCCACTTGGTAAATGCCACCGTGGACACTCGCTGCATCTGCAGCTGTCCTGAGCGTGGGTATGGCTGGGACGATAAAATATGTATTTTATCCCTTCCTTTGTGCTTTCGTCTGGAAGATGTCTCCTGTTCAGGCTAGAGATAGAGAAGAAGAAAGACTATTTGATTAAGTTTTACTAAAATAATACTTTTTTTTTCTTCACAAATGACCTGGTAAGAATGGGTTTCATATGCAAGCTCCCCCTGGTACCTGGGGTGTGTAGTCGTGTCTGTGAATGTCTTTAGGCTGTAGTCCCATGTGGGTGCCCCTGTGCTGAGGGACAGCTGCCACTGCCATCAGAGGCAGCAAATGCCAGGTAGGGACACTCAGGATCTGTTTTTTTAGCTCAAGGGTGGCATACGTAAGACACGTAACTGCAACAGTATCATGCAGTACAGTGGGGAGCAAACCATGAAATATGCAGCAAACTTTCTAGTGAAGGTTATTTTTTCCATATCTTCCAGTTTTGCCAGTCTCTGCAGTGACATCAGCTCCTTTAACTCTTACACTGTAAAATTTTAGACCCAGAGTTTTAACTGTAGTAGCATTTCCTCCACAGCCTCTTGGTCATGGGTAAGCTTATTCACATGTATAATCCTCTTAAATTCACACAGAAGATACAAAAGATATAGAGGACACTAGCTGGACCTTAATTACACTAGGTAATTTACATTAGCTGCAGCAGAAATCAAGCAACACCTTTGCACAGGGAGGTGTGGAGCAGGGCCGGGCCTGTCGCCACAACGCTGGAGTGGGTCAGGCCAGGGACGGCAGGGCAAGGGTAGCTGAGTCCAGAGCACCACAGCAGGCAGCAGTCAGGTTAGAGGCCATGCCAGAACATGGGGCCTATGACAGGGCTGTGGGGAGCTGGGGGCCAGCACAGCTGTGGCATTGCAGGGCTAAATGGGGCTGTGGCAGGGTGGGGGAGGCCCCAGGCGTGGCTGTTCAGGACAATTAGGGCCTGGTATTACCCTAGGAGGAGGGGAGGAGCAGCTGGGTGCCAGCCTGGCCTCTGGGCATGCTCTGCAAAGAAAGGGCTGGGAGGGCTGAGGTGGAGTTTGCTGTGTGGGGCAGTGCCTTGGTGTCTTTTAAACCCCGATTCCTGTTTCATATTGAGCCTGGATTTAAGAATCTTTTTTTTTTTATTTTTCCTGAGGTGGAAAGTTTACATGGGGTGAAGGAAGGCAGGCTGAGAGAATGGAGGAGACGTGTAAATGTCCTTCATGTGTGAGTGTCCTCAGGAGGGGCAGAGTGTGGCTTTGTGCTGCTGGGTGACTGGTGCTGGGCTCACCCAGGAGGGTGCTGAGGCTGCTAGTCTCCCAGCCAATGGGACCTACAGGCATGCAAATGCAGGGTTCCTTGTAATGCCAGCTCTTGAGGATGTTCCAGACTTCTGCTGCTCCTGGTGCTTCCCAGTTCATGTAAGTATGATTGTAGCTGTGGTCATAGGTGCTGTTTTTGTATTTCTGGGTTAATGCTAATATTGTTGGATTGGGGGTTATCTCCTGATAGGCATGAAATAACCAGCGAAGATTCTGTTGATTGTAATAGGGTCAGGTTTGTACTATATGTTCGTCTGGAATCTTGTTATGGAATAATTTAAAAAGTGGGTAAGTGCAATAGAAAGGGTGCTCCTGGGTTTTAGCAAAGAGCTTCCATCTTGTCATAACTGACCCTGTGCTGAGGCCCAGGTCTTAAAATGGTGCAGCAGTAGACTCAGGTAGGTGTACATAATCCTTAAATTAGGAGATATGAACTGTGCCTTTCATTATATGGCAGTTATAAACAATTATTTAAAAAGCTATTTTTGAAGTTCTGTCTCACAGGTTGATTCTTGCAAATGAATTTCCAAAGCCTCCAATTTTGTCTGGTTAAACAATGTACCAAAGTTTAGGGTTGGAAATGCTCCAACCCTCCTCCATCAGAGAAGGAGGATGACACATTTCATAGCACACTTTATTTATATTAAAGAGTCAAAGGATCTTTTTTCTCATATGAAGATGTCTTGATTTTTTTTTCAGAATCATGTGGTATGTGAGGATATATGTTTACCTCAAAAAATTTTCAAAAATACTGTGGAATTAGAATTTTTCACAGAACGAGTACTGCCTGTCATGTAATTCTTTTGTGAGTTGAGCGGTAGATGGGAAAGGAAAAGCATATTGCAAAAGTTCTGCTTTTATAAAGAGCTTCTTTCCCCCCTCAAGTATTAGTTAATAATTTATTATCACTTCATAGTGATTAGTGCTGGATAATGTAAAGAAATTATTAGTGAATGGAGTTATCTGGTTTGGCAGTATTGTCTGAACCCCTGTTTGGCTGTTATTTTTAGACTTGAAAACTGTCCCATGTCAAAAAACCATGCTGCTTTGTAGAGCCTGGGAATGAACTCTCATTAATTGGAGAATTACTGGTCTGTCTTAAGTTCTGGTTGTGTAATTCTTTGTAGCAACAAGTTCTTCAGTATATGTGCATAGTGGTTGGCTTGCTAGGGTGTATAATGATATAAGAATAACAAATACCAAATGTGAAAAAAAAATGTCTAAGGTAAAAATGAATGATCTTAAATAGTTTTTTGGGGGCAATAGTTTGCTAAATTTCCTCACCGTAAAAAGTTTGTTCTCCATTTATTACTCTTTATATTTCCAGGTATTGTCCAAGCAAAATTTACTGGGAGAAGGAAGGCCTGGAAGTGCTGATATGCTTGTAGGCAGCCATAATCGCTTAAAGGTAGCCTCCTTGCTCTCCTCTGGCTGTCCAGTGCCACACAGGAAATTTCTAGAGAAGCTGTGAGTTTCAAAGGGAACCAGTGTGGTGCTGCTGTTATGCCAGAGGAGCTGGAGATGAAAGCTCTTAGGAAATCCAAGGTATCTCCAGCTGAGGCTCTGGGTGGTAGTCCCACTGTCACCATGAGACCCATCAAGGTTTTGCCTGTGCAAGTGACCCCACCTCTGACCCAAGTCCCCCAGGAGCAGGCGTTGTTTCTGCTGTGCAGATCAAGATACTTTATCTTCCTTCTCCCTTCGTTCAACCCTTCCAGCACTACTAGTGCTGGTGCTGCTTGGTGTGAGTGTCTGCTGTCTGTCTCCTCAGGATGTAGTGGGAGTTTTCAACAATCAACAAGAAATGTGGCACTTACAGATCTGCTGTTTCTCCATGTTGCCAACTGTGTAGCTGCAAGCAAAAGTTAGGGTCTGCCTTGCATCTGGTAGGAAGCAGCTGAATTGTAGCTGAAAATTGGTGGGTTTTGTTTTTGAGGTTGAAATAAATCTCTGTGCAGAAGAGCCTTTTGCATTAATTAACTACCTGTATGTGTCACTTTGAAGGGGTAAGTGGGAGACCTTGGTCAAGTGTAGACTTTGTAGTCACCCTTCATGTGAGACTGAGTTAAAACCCATGGCTTTTAGTGGGGGATGTGTTTGTGTCTGGTACTTGACAGGATAAAGTTGAAGCAAATACACACACGTTTAATTGTCAAATGACAGTGATTACATGTCCTTAGAGCAATTTTTTTAATTTTTTACAGTATGGACCCTGCATATTGGTTCCCAAAGATCTTCAAGTCTTAGCAACAATCCATCCAGCCAAAATGTTCTGTTCAAGTCTGTCACCTACATTTTACATTACAGCAATCATCTTTTAAGCCCATAAAGATGAACACAAAACATGAGAGACTCCTCCACTCCAAGAGGAAATGCTCTGATGTGTCAAACTTCTCTCTTACTCTGAGATGAGATTAATTGAAACCTCAGATGTCAGTAGGACAGAATTACCAAATACATTGCCTGATCATGAACAATACTGTCAAGTGGCACACTTGTCTGTAGGGAACTCCCTCCCCAAAAGTCCTCAACTTCACAGAGCTGAATAAATTTTTTTTTGTTTGTTTGTTGTCTTCTGTGTCACGTCAGGAACCTCTTGGAGTATAGATGGTAACTTGACAACAGGCCTCTTGCAGCCAGATGATGTTTTTTCTGAATACAATACAAAGAGCAAAGTAACCTTGGGGGTGCTTTTCCCTGACTAATTTTGTGAACTGGCAACCCACATAGAACCATGTGGTGGGACCCTGGTGGTGATCCCCTGAGTTGCCCCCACTGCCCTGGCCCCTGGGGAGCACAGAGTGGTGGGATGGTGGTCAGGTGGGGGAAGGGAGTCACTTGGGTCTGTTGTGCCTGTGTTGCAACACCCTGATGCGTATTGGAGGGCTTGTCCTTTGTTGTCTGCTAACTTGTGTTTACCTCTGTCTGAACTGGGGGTGTTTTCTATCTCTGGGCATAAAGAATTGCATGAAGTCCATACTTGTAGGCACAGCACAAATACTGGTGCTGTAACCTCTTACAAACAAAAGGTCTGCAGAGGGGTTAATTCTGTTGTTGCTATGGAGTGGTGCATACCCAAGCCTATGCTGTGACTCTAAGGAGCCTTGTCCTGGCTGGAGCAATGTATTGAACTTGGGTCTATGTAATCTACAGTGAATAGCTCGCTTGTGCTGTAGAGCACTTAAATAATTTTACGAAGTTCATGTTACTAAAGTGGGGGAGGGAGGGGGAGCTGGGTTTTTCTGTTCTGTTCCATTTTCTACCTTTTATCATATTAAAATATAAATGCAGAGTGACTGAATCCTAACAATATTCTGGCTGCTGCATGCTGTTAATGTCCAAATATGCTTTTCTCCTGGGATTCTTCTGTATACTTAACTGAAAAGAACAAAGTGACATGAACTGGGTATTCTGTTTAATTCCCCTTGAACTGTTTCTTCCTGCCCCTTCTCATACTACTGGAGTAAGTTCCAGCTAAATCACGTATATCTGTAAACTGGTGGCAGAATAGAATAGGCAGAACAGCATGGTATTTCTAGTAAGGGGCTTAAAAATCACATTTTCCATCATGAAGATTCCAACAAGAGCTGCACTGTGTTAAAATTGTTAGGGTTACTGTAAAAACCATTTAATAATGTGGTACCTGAACAAAAGCCGTTAAGATCTTTGTAACATGGCAGCAAAAGCATCCTGTGCAGTGGCATGTTAAGCGTGACTGGTGTCTGAAGCGCTCTCCCATTATGCACCAGCGCAAAGGGAGGGGGATTGTTTGAAGGAGGATGGTTCCTATCAGATGGGCTGGAGCAGAGGTGCCTGCAGACAGAACAGGCTGGGTTGAGGTGAAATGATCAGAGGAGCGTAGTTGAGTTTTATTTCACTATGAACTTTTTCTCAGCATGTATGCTAATTATACTGATTAATTAGAGAAAAGATTTCTTTAGCAGTATCTCCATTCCACCCTGACAAAGAAAAACATCTGCTGGCAGGATCTTCTTTCTTGTTATATCTGAGCAGAATGTTTCGAAGTGCACCGAGTGCTGTCTGTGCTCACACCACACAGTCTCCCCACTTTCAGAGAAAGAACTGGGATGGTTCTCCATCTTTCTTTGCAGCAGAAAAGACTCAAGGTGAGAGAGAGAGAGAACAAATCCTGTAAGGCAATTCTGCAACTCACCTCATCTTCATAATCTTTCCTTAGCTTCCTCTGCCTTCTAACCCTGGTATTGATTGTGTCATAGGCTACAGTAGAACAAGGCAGGGGGCTGAAAACCTTTCCAAACAGCAGTTGCCAGTCTGCCTGTTGCAGCTTGAAGAAAAGCATGCTGTGAAAACAATCAGTGCATTTGCTTTAGATCTAAGTGATTCCAACTAGGTCGATGCTTCATGCTGATGTGTTGAAAACATTTAAAAAATTTCTCAGAGCTGGATTTCAAGTGAAACATTTCAGCATGTGTCTGACTCTGAAGTTATTTCTCACTAACGTTGCAGACAACTGTTTTTTTTCCACCCTAGCACAAAGCAGTAGGGGAAACAGGGCCTCTTGTCTAGATAAGTTTGTTTTGAATGCTTTTATGGGAGGGAGAGGGGTTTTTTAATAAGCTGAGGCTCTTGCAAATTGACTTTAGAGGCATAGTAGTTTATTTCATCAGGGGAAAAAGAGGTAATCGCAGTTTTACTGAGTGTGAGACTATAGCTTTACTTAAACTGCTTCTTTCCTTATATCTGAATTTTCATTCAAAGGCAGGCTAAATCATTCATAAATACATGAAGAATACTTTTATTTTCTTTAAAGGACGTGATGCTTCTTTGTAATGTGTTTGTATGCAGTATAATTGGCCTGATTCTCTCTCAGCTTGGGATCACAAAGCAAACGAAGCATTGCAAAAGGAAGCTATCCTTATAAAAATGTGTCTATTCAGTTTCCAGGAGTGGCAGCAACCCAGGACACCTTTTTCTATGGCAGGTGGTAGCACAATTGCTTTCCAAACTGCTTGGAAAAGACCACAAAGAAACAGGATTTGCTGTAGTTTCTCTTAGTGTTTGCACATGTTCTGCTCTCCCTAGAGTCTATAGGAAGCTAAACCAGGCAAAAACCACAGGACTGCTGTCCCAGTTTGGAGTTGGCTGTTCAGTGGGTCCCCGTGGGAGCTGATAAGTAGGATGTCACCTATGATTCTGCTCCACTGCACTTTGGTGCATACTTTTGTAGTTTCATGTGCCCTTTTAATAACAAGTGCTTATCAGTGTCCATTGTTCTCCTTGGGTTACCTTTTTAATTATACAGCATATAAATATATATAAATATATGTTGGAATTTCTCTTCCCCCAAGGAAGTGGAGTCACCCATGTGCTCTTGCCATCTTTGCTACTTGCTTCAAATAAGACGGAGAACATTCTTGCACTGTTCCAACAGGAAATAGCAAACAAATACTTGCCTTGAGGTATTTCATTGAGTTTCAGGATACCAGCAGATAGAGATGTTCCAAAAAAATAGATATTTTGTTGGAAGAAAATAATAATAATAATAATAAAAAAAACTTTAAAAGCTGTATTTATCTGGGGAGAGGAATTTCCCTCCCCCTGAACTAAGCCTTTGCAAATGCAGCGTATGGTATATGTGGCATTAATGGATTTCATACTTCAGCATTTATTTCGCCAAATATCATGTAGTGAACAATAGTTGTCATTTAAGGAGCTGTAGTTTGCAGCTGTGTAAGTCATAGACATTAAAGCAGGATAAGCCAACATAGAGGTATGTGTAAAAAATTCTGTAGTCTTAGTGGCATTATTTCATTCATTCACTTTTAAAATTAACTCCCAGGGGATACTACAAAAGTGCAAGTTATAATTTAAGTGTACTATTAGGAGTCCTGTTTATAAAGACTGTATGTACTTAATTTATATACTAAAGCTGATAGTTTACTTAGACACTTGGTATTTTTTTTTCTCTTCTTCCTAGAGCAGTAGGTAGAGTCTAGAGAAGGAGAGATGTTCTTTAAGAAGCTTATGCCTGGCAGGAATTTAGCTACATCAAACTCCTCTACCATGATCTAGTATGGCTGTTGAGCAATGATGAAAACTCTCCAAAAATAGGCTCCCCTCATGGGAGCTGTCCCATTGGATTCAACAGGACTATATACGTGAAGGGAGAAGGGTTGTTTTGGTAACGTGTCCTCAGTGGTTCCAATGAGTTACCTTCTACTAGTGTGGATGTATATTTAAGCTATAGTGATTCACATAGTATTGGAACTGGTTGGGAATTTGTGTCTGTTTGCACATATAAGGCCTGCTTAAGTAGAGTTCATTGATGCTGAAGTGCTCAGTTCCTCTATAGAATTTAGAGGACATGAATGAGCATGTACTTGTGTTAGTCTTTTTGGCAGATTACTGAGGAAGTAGTTAAGGTTGACTTTATTTTCTGTGCATATCATTAGAATGATTTTTATATATTCTTAGATGCCCCTGTCTCTTCTTCTTCTGAAGACTTTTTCAAAACGCTTCCAGTGTAACCTTTCCACCTTCCGTGAGTTGTAAACAAAGTAGGTTTGAAAATTGCTACCCCAAAAGGAATTCAAACCATGGCTCTTCCCACGTGCGTGCTGACCTTCACCCTATTTTTCTTGATGTAGTTTTTCAAGCCTAGGGTTTTCACAGCATTAGCCATAATTGGAATTGACACTGGAAAACCACAGAAGGCAATTCATTTCATCTGAGTTTGTTGTGAAACTGAAAATGGGGTTCTGCCTGAATTCTCTGTAGATTTCCTGGCAGGAAGCATCTTGGCATTTTCAGGTGAATCTTGTTCAGAAGGACCTTAAAGAAAGGGTCTTGCTTTGATCCATCTCCTACAGAAGTTAATGAAAGGGACTTCATTGATTATAATGAACACTGGGAAGCTGCCCCATTCAGAACTACATGTAACTTCCACTTCTGGACAATTGCTTTTCCTCAATAGCAATCCAAGGAGAGATTGATGTAACTACACAGGGAAGAAAAACAGTGGTGAGTAAGACAGAGTTCATCCTGAAGGGTAACTGAACAAGGAGGGAGTAGAACATGATGGCTGCTATGTTTTGTCACTGCTCACATGCTAAACTGATGGGTGCAAATAAGTCAGCTGTATGCTGAATTGAAGAAAAGAAATAAAGGGAGAACAGACTTGTTAGTACAGTTGGCTGTAGGGCTTGTTATTCTGTAATATTTTTAACTTTGTCTTCAAATGCTGTTTGTGCTCAGATGTTTCTACTACCATTTATAAATAAAGTATATCAATATATTCAGGGGGAGAGAAGAAGCCTGCACAACAGTCCAACAACTGCCTGTACCTCTACCCCATTGGTTTCTTTGAATTGTCTCCTTTGCATGACAGTAATACAGTTTAAACTGCCTCAAATCTTTTATGTACCAAGGTCAGACTACTAATGCCATTTATCCTATAAGTTTTACACAACTTCAAGAGGCCTGTCTATCTAAATTCTCTGCCAGACCATATGCCTGTATCATTTCCTCCCACAGTGCAGCCCTGAGTGATAACTGAACCAGATGGATACTAAATATGGCAGTGAGAATGGGCTAGTACTCCAGAGCCAAGGACACTCCACGCAAAATGGTAGCTGCTAAGCCAACAGAAACCTAGGCTAAGAAGTGCATGGGACATCTGTGATCTCTGAACAAAAACTTAAAATAAAAAAATGCAACAGGGACCAATGGTCAAGAGTGTTCCTGTTGGGAATGTGGGGGTAGGACAGCAGTAGAGGGAAGGCATTAGCAGAGTGTGTGATTGTCCCCCTTGCAGACACCATTTGATAAAACTCTGACTCGGATATCTGACAGCAAAATAGTCTCTGCCACAAATCCCCTCTTCCCGTGGACTTAAGGTACACACGAGACCTTTAACTCTACTTAGTATGGGCCATTAGGGGAACTAGCTGGTGCATGGTCATGCGGTGGGTTAGCCCTTGGCTTGGGACCAAGCCACACACACCCGCTCACAGAATTCCCACCCTGACCCCCACACACACCCGCTCACAGAATTCCCACCCTGACCCCACAATAGGGGAGAGAATAAAAGGGTTAAATGGTAAAGAGGACTCATGGGTTGAGATAAGGACAATTTAATAACTAAACTACAATAATATTAAAAATAATACTATATACAAATGAGTGATACACAGTGATACTGCCCCCTCCCCACCCAATGACCAAAGGCCCAGCCCACTTTGGGCCAGTGATCCTGGAGGAGGGGAAAGAATGAGTGACACACGATAATACTCCGCGCCCCCGATGACCAAAGGCTCAGCCTGTTGCTGGCTAACGATCCCAGAATTACACTCACGATTCCCCCAGATGGGGTGTGCACTGCTCCCGGAGGCACTCACGGAACAGAGATAAGTCCCAGTGTCCTGGACTGAGAGCTGACTGGAGTGGGGGGAGAATGACCACCTGGCCACAGCGAATGATCCCCAGAACTACACTCACGATTC
>NW_010140604.1:28694-68883 GCF_000699245.1 Pterocles gutturalis | reverse complement strand
CCTCCTCTGGACCCTCTCCAAAATCTCTTGGAGAGATTGTACTGAGGGCTCCACACCTGGACACAGTACTCCAGATGGGGCCTCACAAGAGCCGAGTAGAGAGGGACAATCACCTCCCTATCCCTGCTGACCACCCCTCTCCTGATGGAGCCCAGGATCCCATTTGCTTTCCGAGCTGCCAGAGTGCACTGCTGGCTCATGTTAAGTCTCTCGTCCATCAGGATCCCCAGGTCCTTCTCTGCCGAGCTGCTCTCAAGGACCACTCCTCCCAGCCTGTACCGGTGCCTGGGGTTCTTCCGGCCCAAGTGATATAGATATAGACAACAAATATGTCCCAAATATGTCCTATAGAGCTGTAGAAACCAGTGAGCTTTCTGATTCGTCTTTATATGGGAGTGCATTAAAGAAATACTTTAAAAGAACAAAAACCAAAAAACCCCCAACAAACTAAACTCCTAAACACTGAAATGCTAGGATTTTTTTCCTTCACGTGGATGACTTGTGGTCTGTATGCGTCACTTTCAGTCTCTGAGGTTTTCCAAGTGTATTATGAAGAATTTGTTTCTCAAGTGGGTGGACAGCAGTGGCAGACCGAATGCACAAAGCTACCCTCCCTGTAGTTGCCAGTTAGCTTCAACATAATTTCTTATTTTTTTGCATTGTTTTGTGGCATGGTGTGTTTTGCTAATGAATGATAGTGCCAGCAAAAACAGCAAAATGAGTTCCAGCTTTTTTCCAATGTATGTCAAAGATGATCTGTAAGACCCTATATTTTAAATACAGGACACTTTGGGGGAAACGACATATTTTGACAGATGATGCAGTATGTTTATGACAGAGACAAATTGATATCTGTTCTGAGAACCTGAGACAACACTGTGCACCAGACCGAGGTAAAAAAATGTATTTCACACATCTCATCTGATCAATGTTCAAGTCTGCATGAAGCAATGAAGCCACTACTAAATCTTGTATCCTAAGATTTTAAAATTAATACAGTCATATCTGGTTTTTAGAAATCTAAACACTTCTCAGAGAAGAAAATAATTTAATCTTCAGATTTGGTACTTTATTTAAAAAGACAATATACAAAAGCACACTTCAATAATTCTGTTCAATCTAATTAAATCTGATGGAAGACACGTATCTAAACTCTCTATGAGGTCTTCTTTGTTGGCAGATAGTAAGGCATATGTTAAAAATACAGCCAAAACCCCCAATGCAAGCTAAAAGCATACTGACATTGAAATCTAAATGTACCTTGCTTTTTTTTCCTCTTTTATTTTTTTTTTTTTTTCCTATGGAGTGAAACCGTAACCTCAAAATGCCACTTTAGTTCTGCATAGTTGGACCCATCACTGTGCAATGTCTGGAATTCTACGTGTTTAAAGTAGAACGTTGCCAAGCTCATAAATGTCTTGAAGGAAGCCGAGCCATTCATATTCTTAAAAATAGAGATTTATTGAAATGCTTTCAGGAAGAGTTGAACATGTTATTAAACTAAGTAAGTACAATTGTGGAAGGTTGGATTCCACTGATAATGAGATAAAACAAGAATAATAGCTATAAAATCTAATTCTTGTAATACTGTATGAATCATAAAAATTGAGTCTCCCTTATGCCAATGAAAATATACTCACCAAGTATTCTCTGTCCATTCCTAATGGAAAATCTAGTTTGTGCAGACACTAATTGATGTCATTACTTGGACATAGCAGACACAAACACAAAGACCTATTGCACTGACTTTAATTAAACTGAAACCCTAGAATTAGTTCCTCAAGAATGTGATGTAGAATTCTGATGTGAAAAGGTTTCACAGATGCCAGCCTTGGCTCACCTCTGAATATAAATGTTGACAATTAATTGCTATGACAACCAGTTTTGCAAGTATTAGTTTCTGTGATGATAAACACAAATGCTTCATGAATTATGTATCAATACATCTTATAGACTGTTTTTGGGCGTGCCTCTATGGAAGAAATTATAAGACTTACAGCTTGGTGATATATAAGGAAGGGGGGGACCTCTTCGTGACTGAAGAAGTGATAGGGAAGTCATTTAAATAAAATGTGCTAGCTTCTCATGAGAATATTCACAAACTTTAAAAAGGGAGAAAAGGGTTTCTTAAATCATGCTTAGTCTCTAGGTCAGAATGATACAGCAGAACTGTACCTGAACAGCCTGCAGTGTGAATCCGTAAAGTTTCATTAGCTGCAGTTTGGATAATGCTAATGTCAGGAAGCAGAGTGGATTTTGATGGTGATGGAACCTTATATATTGCTTTACCAATAAACCAGTTATTCTGGAGTCCTATTCTAGATGCCATTTATCTAAGGATTTTAAATACTTTGACGCACTGTGACAGCCACATGCATTGAAAATATTAATCTATTTCAAGGACAAACTGACAAAGTTATGCAAGATGCTGCTGCTTCCAGATTTCAGTGCATCTTTATACACATGCAAAACTTAGGTCACAGAGCAGTATCAAAGATGGCAAAATATGAAAAACAATTTAGGATAAGAGTTCCCTTGGAATGCGAGATTTTTCCCAAGTTCCCCTTGAATGCCCTTGAAACAGCCAAAATGGCTTCACTAAGGGCAGGTCTTGCCTCACCAAACTGGTGTGACTACATCAGTGGACAAGGGAAGAGCTATAGATGTCATCCATCTGGATTCTGTAAGGCCTTTGACTTGGTCCCCCACAACATCCTTCTCTCTAAATTGGAGCGATACAGATTCGATGGATGGACTGTGTTGATAAGACAGATGTTTCTGTTACTGCTGAGCAGTGCTTACACAGTCTCAAGACCTTTTCTGCTTCTCAGACCACCCCACCAGTGAGTAGGCTGCAGGTGCACAAGAAATTGGGAGGGGACACAGCTGGGACAGCTGACCCCAGCTGACCAAAGGGATATTCCATACCATATGATGTCATGCTGAGTATATAAAGTTGAGGAAAGAAGATGGAAGGGGAGAGGCATTGGAAGTGGTGGCATTTTTCTTCCCAAGTACCTGTTATGCATGATGGAGCCCTGCTTTCCTGGAGAGGACTGAACACCTGCCTGCCAATGGCAAGCAGTGAATTAATTCCTTCTGGGAAGAAAGGAAAACAGGGAAAGTGAAGCACACAGTAACTGTCCTTAAAACATGTTTTTCAGGTATGAACTTTGGTGAATATTCTTCATTGTCATGCCTTTAGTACACCTTAATAGTGAAAACACTGAACACAGGAAATGCATCAAATTTCAGTGTATATCATTATTATTGCTACAGTTTCTAAGTGCGGTTTTTAGTTTCTTCATCCTCTCAATTTTTCCTTTATAGCAAGAAATTATTATATTTTCAAAGGTTTTTTTACACTACTAACAGTTCCTAAATGTAAATATTACTTCTTTGTCCAAATTGTAAACCTCAGCTGTAACAAATTTTTGTTTAGATAATAAATATTTTTACTTTTAATTAACCAAGACTGGAAATATTTGAAACTTTTCAGTTCCTTTAAACATACCTGTTCTTAGGAAATCAATATACAACACAATACTCAGCTTTATCATACCTCCAATAAGAGACATTATGGCCTAATTGAGTATCTTTTTAAACTGAAATATCATCAAAATAATTATGATGAGTTGGAGCAAAGACTTCTTTAGACCAATAATCTTTCTCTTCAAGAGCTAGTAATGGATGCTTACATAAAGTGTACAAGAAGAATGGCATGTATAATGTCATCCTTTCCTACAGTACTCTTGCAAAATAAAAGACCTGGAAATAAATTTTGATACAGATGTTTTTGTTATGTTATTCTGATTAATAATTACTAATAGATTTATTAATTAGTCTTATCCCTTTTGGAACTCATCTATACTTTTAGGTTTAGTAATACTGGGTGGAAATTTCTTTGTGATGTACAAATAGTATTTTATTCTGTTTTGTTTTGTTTTAACAGAAGTTCACTGTTCTTCATCTGTGAGAAATAATAGTCATTCACAGTTAATTAATGGTCATTCCCTCCTTTCTGTATTATCTGTGCTTTTATAAACCTTTTTCATATCTCTCCTTTGTCATCTTATTTTTTCCCTGTCAAAGTGAGGATCCCCAACCCATTTAGTTTCTTCTCACATGAAGAAACTCTTTGTTGCCTGACTGCTATCTATTAATCCATGCCACATTTCAGTGCTATTCTTTAAAGATGGGGTGAACAAAATTTTGGACAATACTGAAGAGGGGACAGGCAATGGGTTTGTACAGTAGCAAAAATGCATCTTCAGGTTGGTTCTCTTTCACTTTCCTAACTGTATTTGGTATTTTGTATGCATTTTTGTACCCCAGTTATTTCAACTGGCACTTTCAGAAACACAGATTTCTGTATTCTCCAAACATCTGATTTTTTTCTTTTTCCCCCTTAATATAATCAGTCAATTAAAAGCCCCCAAGTACATATTTATACTTACTGTTATTTATTTATTTTGCTATTTAGTGCTTATCATAGAATCGTAGAATAGTTTGGGTTCAAAGATCATCTAGTCCAACCCTCCTCCCATGGTCAGGAAATCTTCCACTAGATCAGGTTGCTCAAAGCCTTATCCAGTCTGGCCTTGAACACTCTAGGGATGGAGCATCCACAACTTCTCTGGGAAACCTGTTCCCATACCTCACCACCCTCACTGCAAAAAAACTTCTTCCTTTTGTCCAGTCTAAACCTACCTCCTCCAAAATAAAACCATTATCCATTGTCCTATCATTACCCGGTGTCCTGGTTTCAGCTGGGACAGAGTTAACTTTCTTCATCGTAGATAGTAAGAGGCTATGTTTTGGATTTGTGCTGAGGAGAAGGCTGATCGCATACTGATATTTATAGTTACAGCCAGGACAGTCAAGGACTTTTCAGCTCCTCTGCTGTGCCAGTGTCTGCAGGTGCAGGAGCAGCTGGGAGGGAGCACAGCCCCAATTATTGGCTTAGGATTTTACCTTAGGTTTAGGGCTGAGAATCAAATTGGCTAATAATCTATATCATGCACGTTATGTCCAGTATATAAATTAAGATCTGTCTGGAAGTATTCTTTCTTTCTCTGAGTCGTCTCCCTCTGGGTCACCCCCCTCTCTCAGGGTCATGTCAGTCTCTGGGATGCTCAGGCTCTCATTACTTTTCTGGGATTGCCGTTTGGGGACTCTCCCTGCTCCGACATTTTTAGCTGGGAACAGGCTGAGTCTTGGTCATCAGATGGTTAGCAGAATCACTGTGTATTACTCCTTTGTGTATTTGCATGTATTACTATCATTATCATTATTATTATTTTCAATATTATTGTATTTTAGTTATTAAATTGTTCTTCTTACCTCTGTGCCTGGGAAGACCATGGAGCAGATCCTCCTCAAAGCCATGTTAAGACACGCACGAAACCAAGAAGTGGTCCAAGACAGCCAACATGACTTCACCAAAGGCAGATCTTGCCTTACCGATCTGGTGGCCTTCTTTGATGGAGTGAAGGCATCGGTGGACAAAGGAAGGGTGACAGATGTAATTTACCTGGACTTGTGCAAAGCCTTTGACATGGTCCCTCACCACATCCTTCTCTCTAAATTGGAGAGGGGTGTATTCGAACGATGGACTGTTCAATGGATAAATGGCCTAGGGTTCAAAACCAGGACACAGGCCTTTGGTATATAGTCTCTCTCCATCATTGTTATAAGTCTCATTTATATTTTGAAAGGCTGCATATTGTGAAATCTTTCTGGAAGTTCTTATAGGCAAGTTCTTATAGGAAGTTCTTAGAAGAAGTTCTTATAGGTTTTTATATGATTTGTCTGAAAACTTTACTTCCTTAATATGATGTATTCTCCTAAATACATTGGACAGCATAGAAACTGACTCAGATCCCTGGTTTATTCCAAAATTATTTCCCCTTTATTGTAGAAGCTGACCATTTACTTCTGTCATTTGTTTCAGTCATTCACCATCTATTAATCCACAAGAGGACATTTGGTATTTGCCTGTTACATCTTGATGTTTTTAAGAGTTTTTGACAGATGTCCTGGCTGAAATATTTTGAAAACACAGAATTGCAATGTAGAGTCCTAATTTAAACTCATTGCCTGCTTTAAATAATTGTTCTGTGGTCCACAACTACTCTCTGCAAAAGTCACATTGACTCTCCCTCAAAAATATTTGTTTATGTGTCTTCTAATTTCATTTCTTCTCTTCTAGGACTGCGAGCTGGTTTGAAAAGGAAATTGCTTGTCTATAATTCTCCAGAAAACATCAGAAAACTTTTATGAACCCTCACTTTATTTGCCACATTCTGTTCTTCTAATTTTGAAGCTAATTTAAAAGTTATTTTATACATAATAGCTTGTATTTCAGTGAGTCCGCGTTCCTCTAGTATTTCTTCAATGAATATAATCAAGTGGTGGCAAGTTACTATTATTTGAATTAGTAGTTTTGAATCTCTTGTATTGACACTTCTACCTGAGGCAGTCCCTCAGATTTCTTCTCTTTTCTCTGTTGTAGAAATTCCTTTAATTTCCTGTAGTAAACACTGAAATTATCTTCTTTGAGTATGGCTTTTCTTTTGTATACCACTTTTCCATTTTAACTATATACTGGGTTTGTGCTAAGCTGTAGAAAGCTGTTCGCTTATTATAAGTTGAAAGAATTTATTATTAGTTTTAATGCCTTGAGCAATTTACTTCTCAAAATCTCTAAAAGGTTCTTTTTTTATTCTACTTATTTTGATATGATTTCTACTTTTGAAGGATATTTTTTATCCACTAATGGCCTCTTCTAGGCTGCTGTCTAATCATGCTGGGGAATTATTTCCTTCTTTATGTGGTCTTTTCAAAGTCCATTTTGTATGGCAATCTACATTTAGCTCAAGCTTCTAATATTGCATCCTTCTGCAAGTATGAAATGAACAAACATTTTATTCTTTCAGGTGAGCAGTTTGATTTCTTTCTAATGTACCTTTTCATGTTTAAAGTTCAAAGGTAGAATTTTTGGCCTTCCCAGATATAAGAAAGGTGTTTTTATGTACCTTTTTTTTTTCTTTTTTTTTTGAAATGTGAAGTGGCTTTTATATTTTAACATCTTGAACTAAGTGTTGGGCACTTTTCGGGATTAAATCAGATATTTTTTCTTGTGTGAGTTTTCCAAGCAATTGCTGCAAGAAACAATGACTGATCACTTTTAAACACTTACTCTTCATCATGTCATGATGTGTAATTTCTCTGACCTGTATAGTGCCAGTCTGCAGTTATATTTTGACTTCAGTGTTGGCAGGTTGTCTGATCCTCTACAGTGTCTCACGGTCCTTGTCCTAATCATTCACCCATGCCAGGTAATCCATGCTAGGTCCCTCCATACACTGGAACCAGGTCAGGCACATTGAGAGTGGAACAGTGGATTTACTGTCCTGTTCCAAACTGCTGTACTCAGATGCAGAACTGCTTGACGTGGACCATCAAACAGCACTGATCACATGATTTGCTACTCCCTGTATTCCTTATCTCCTCCCTTTGTTTTCCCAGGTTCTTCCCCCTTTACCACTCTCAACCCCTCCCAAATAAATTCTCTTAATTAGTTTTTTTCCACTGGTCCTAGCTTTGCTACATCCATTTACAAATCTGGTATTTCTGACACTGCTAAGTGGGTGACCTTGGCAGTGCACAGCATTGCTGGCATGGCTGCCCTGGTGCTGCTGGACTTGAACTACTGCACTCCGTGAGGGGCTCCAGCAACCCCTCTAAGGGCCATGAGGCCTAGCTCTTTCCTTCATAACACTTTCTGCACACTTGTGAGATCCTGACATCCTTCACAGAGCTGTCTGCAACTTTTTTCAACTTTTCACAGTCATCTGTTTCATCCAGTGGTTTTCTTATGTCATGTACAGTAGTTTCTCGTGTCCAGCTCAATTCGCTTAACCTTACTTAGTCTAAGGCCAAGTTTCTCAGACATCTATCTGCAGCCTTAACACTCCAGTAAAGCTTAAAGATATTGATGCTCTCCAAAGCTTAAAGGAAGGTCTTGAGCTGCTCTCAAAGAAGTGTCAGATTTGTCACTGCCTTGTATTGGAATTTTCATAAAATCATAGAATCATAGCATGGTTTGGGTTGGAAAGGACCTCAGAGATCACCAAGTTCTAAACCCCCTGCCATGGACAGGGACAACTTCCACTAGCCCAGGTTGCTCAAAGCCTCATCCAGCCTGTCCTTGAACACCTCCTGGGAGGCATCCACAACTCCTCTGGCTAACCTGGTCCAGTTCCTCACCACCTTCACACGAAAAATTTCTTCCCAAAATCTAATCTAAATCTATCCTCTTTCAACTTAAAATCGTTATTCCTTGTCCTATTGCTACACTCCTTGAAAAAGGTCCCTCCACACCTCTCCTGTAGGCACCCTTGAAGTACTGGAAGGCTGCTATAAGGTGTCCCCGGAGACTTATTCATTATTTTATTCACCAGTAACAAGATTTTAGAGATTCAATGGCTTGATTATTTATATTTCTCATTGTTTCCTCTGAAAGACTACAGAAAATATAGACAGGTATTCTTTGGCTGACACATAGAAACAATAGTAAACCCACCTGTCTGAAGTTGAAGAAGATACCAAACAATTATTTCTACTTTGGAATTACTATGGGAAATCATTGAAGATGGAGCTAGAAATAGAGTGAAACAGATATACACAAAATGTAAGAACACTCCTAGTCGAGGGCCTTAATGAAGAGGTAAAATGAACAAGATAACTGGAATTTGGCGGTATTCTCCGTTTCAGAGAAATTACAAATAGGAGTACTGATGCTTTACTGATGCATCCTAGAACATTGTCAGGATATGTCATATGAGTATAGATTTGATTTCAGTGGATTTCTAGTAACTAAAAGGTATTTATGCTCTCCCACAGCACAAACCTCAGAAGTATCACTGGAAGCTTGTTGTGCAAAGTAAAATCCACACATGCAGCGTCCATATGGGCTTAGAATTAAATTTTGGAAATGATCAAGTGGACACTGAAGTTTAGCAAGGTGAATGCAAAAGACAGTTTTTGTAGGAAACCTTAGACACAGGTGTCATCAGACAGTTTTGATAGCTTTTAGGTGCAGCATTCTGTCTCCAGGACTGATGAGGTATTTTTCTTGTTATTTTTACTCTTCCTTCCAGTTTCCTAATGCAGCTAACCCCTCATGATCTCTAATATAGTTAAACATCACTTCTAGGACATATTTGCTATGTGCATTTGGCTCACTTGGGTTGTATACTTTGTTACATTCCCTTTGCCGGTTTAGACAGTGATGTACAAAAAGGTAAACATTTCATTTGTAAGTGAAGCCAAGAATTTATTATTAATTTACTTATAATTTTGACTAGTGTAACCAAAATACAACAAACAGTTATTATTATTAGCCCAGTTACAATGTTGCTAACACTATCTAAATTATTAATACTAAAGAAATCTCATTAACAATACTACAGTTGCAAGCTCTTACACAAAAAACCCCCCAATATCTTCCCCATTTTTGCTGGTATTGTGCTGCGAGCTTTCCTCTGTTCCTCTGGATCTTAATGTCAGCAGTTTCTGTATGGAGGGGAGAATTGCAGCAAGTTGTCAGCATCCTGAGTATGATGCTTACAGAAGGTGTTTCTTTCCTTTTTGGTAGGAGAAACAAGATGTTGACATTCACGGTTTTTTCCTTCCTCACTTTAGGATTTCCTTAGGATTACTTCTATTTGTTTGATTTATGTGTTTCACACCTTCTTTCTTGGAATCATAAAATAGTTTGGCTTGGAAGGGACCTTTAGAATTCGTCTTGTCAAACTTCTCTGCAATGAGCTCAGAGCCCTGTCCAACCTGACCTTGAATGTTTCCAGGAATGAGGTATCTACTACCTCTCTGGGCAACCTGTTCCACTGTTTCACCCAGATCATTGTAAAAAATTTCTCCTTAAATCCTGTCTGAATCTACCCTCTTCTAGTTTAAAACCATTACCCCTTGTCCTATCATTACAAGCCCTAATAAAAAAGTCTATCTCCATCTTTCTCATAAGCCCCCTTTTAGTGTTAAAAGGCTGCAATACGGTGACCCCAAAACCTTCTCTTCTCCAAGCTGAACAACCCTATCTCTCTCAGCCTGTCCTCACAGAAGAGTTGTTCCAATCCTCTGGATATTTTTGTGGCCTTCTTCATTGAAAGACCATGCTGTATCTCACTTTTCTATCTTTAGCATGTTTCACACATGCTAGATACATGTGGTTTTTCATTTTTATTACACTTAAAACTAGTTTTTTCAGCTCCTGTATTTGAATTATGATTGATATATGACCACTGCTAACTTCTTGATAGACTTAGGGTCTCCAGTGTCATCCTATACTCACACTTTCAGCTGTATTCCCTTAGCTGTATCTTTGTCTTCGGGTCACTTCCTAACACACAGAATAACTACTTGTTATTCCTGTCCACATCAAAAATTGTAACTGTACTTCTTAAACCACACAAATACTCCAAGTTAAACAGAGCTAAAGCAAACTCAGTAACAGCTATATGGTTATTAGACAAATGTTGTTACAGATAAACAAGCTAAAACTAAGCTATACAAAAGACAAATTCACTTAAAATTAGTGTGATAGGCCCAGCCACGACATGTGTGATGTTAGGTTAATATAAAGACTGGCCTGTTTTTGTGAATACCAGTATTTTATTTAATGACTACAGAGTTAAAAGGTCTTTGATAACGAAGAGCTTCTTCTGTCTTTTAAATATTTCTATTAGAATTAAGTTTTGTTCTTGCCTGAACTCCAGTGCTACCATAGCAAGAAAGACAAAGAAAAGCAGATTCTTGACAACAGAAGAAGCCACACTCCACACTGGATAGCCTTTTGAATACTGTCATTAAGCAGTCATGGTCAAATTCAGGGAAGAACTTACTCTAGGGATAAACTTGCTACAAATGATTCAGAGCAGATGTGCTGACTTATCCTACTGTATTTCATACACTCCAGCACCTGATACAGTAGAGCGTAATGAAGAACTAGAACACATGAGCTAAGAACTCAAGTTGAAGTCCCTAATACAGCAAAAAAGTAAACTAAAAACCAAAATCTAAAGGAACTAGCTTGTTATGAAGATTGAACGGTCTTAATGACACACAGCCAATGTCATGATCAGTTAGTTTTGAGCAGAATGAGCAGGGGAGTTTTGAGCAGGGGCTATTACATTTCATATATGGCTTCATAAACTATCAGATGGCAAATATTGCTCCTAAAATTAGAGTATGAAAAATACAAGCCACAGAAAATATCATATAGTGCAATCAATACTTTTGTATATGTACTAGAATTTATTTCAGGTCTGAATTTGTCCTCTTCATAACTCGATAATATTATCAACTCATGGTCATATTGTGACCAACTAATACATTCCCATATTTCTCCTCCTTATATTTTAGAACAATAAATTTCAGTTTATCTGAGAAATTCTTACTAGTCTGTAAAAGCCAGAGACATGCACCTGATAGATTTATTCTATTTCCTTAGTCTCTTTTCAAATTCAGCCCATTTTTAAATCCACTGTTTTGCTTGATCTTTTTAAATGTTGATTATATGTCCTTTGTGCAAGATCACTAATGGAAATGTTGAACTAAATCAGTCAAAAAATCCTTGAGGGATAGTATCTTCCTCTTTGTTCCAGATCTCCAAGGTTTGTAATTAGACAGCAAGAGAGGTATGTAGTATTTACCTCTCGGTAGATTACGCAATTATTTCTTTCATTTTCCTTTGGCAGGCTACTTATCTTCAACAGCATTTCAAATTCCTTTCTATTAATTGAGATTGCTTTTCTTTTCAGTGAACTGCTGCATTTCATCGCTCTCTTATTATTTCAGAAATGTTGGTTAACTAAACTTTCAGTCACAGGGTAGTTCTGCATCAAAGGTTGTAATCAAGGGAGAAACAGACTCTCATTTCTAATTCCTCTAATGTCAATAAAAACTAAAATATATGTCATCATCATGTGGTTTGTAAATCTGTCTTCAAGCATGTTGTTCCATAAACCTTTCTTGATACACAAGCATACTCAGCAAATAAACATCCGTCATGTTTACCATCTGTGCTAAACCCATCAATACTCCTCTTTAAGAAAACTAAATCATCTCTTCTCCAAAGCAATTTTACCAGAGGAGAATATTCCTTCCCTGAAATATTTATCCAAAAAGAAACAGGCAATAATCCATATAGGATTTTTTTTGTTTTGTTGGGGTTTTTGAGGGGTTGTGGGGGTTTTGTGTTGCTTTTTGTTTGTTTGTTTGTTTTAGAACTGAATCATGCATTCAGCTCGTGAACCAGAATATTGCTCTCTCATGGGTGGGAAATAAAATTTTTGTTACCGTGTGACTTACTCTCATCAAGCTTGTAGTTTGCTTTGTTAAATTCTACACATCAAAGGTTCTTCTTTGCAGAGTTGTATATAGAATGAGTTTCTTTGCTGTCACCAAAATGCTGCCCAACATCTTCCTTCTGTGCTTTTCATGGGCAGTGTTGTAGCATGCACACGGATGAAAAATTGATGTGACAGTGGAGAAATAGTTAAAAGACTGATCTCATAGTAGTAAAAAAGTGTACAAGGATTTAGAACAGGAAAGCCTTGCTTTTAATGATCTAATGGATGCCCATTTCATGAGAGAAGCAACAAGTGTGTGTGGTAACAAGCTAGCTAGTAGGTAATGGAGGAGAAAGAACTGACAAAATGGAGGAAAAATGTCTAGTTTATAGAGGACCGGGAAGAGAATTCTGTCAATAGAGTACACAAAATGGTTCCCATAAAAAATAGACTGTGAAATAATGAACTCTGAAACTTTTGCTAGCTTTTTGTGAAATCAAAAGATAAGAAAATCTGTAGCTATAGAATGCTACTGACTTATTTATAAAACAATCTTGTATTTTTTTGTGAGAGTTGCTTACAAAGTAAATAATCCTTTAATAAAATTCAATTCACTGTAGTAAGTTTTGTTTAATTCATTGAGGGTTTGTTTTGGTGGGTTTTTTTGTTCATTTTATTTGGTTTTTTTTTGCTTTTCTTTTGGTGTCAGGACCATAGAGAGAGTGACAAGATGTGAATACTCTCATAGAAGAGGGATTGAAGAGATGAGCGATAATGGTGCTTGGATAGCCTTCCTAACAAAATGCAACCTTCCTCTGATATAAAAGCCATCAGTTCCCTAGTTATAGGTCTTCCACAGAAATCCAGCCATTACTCCAGCAAAAGAGCTATCCTTGTAGATGGACCCATCCATCAGCTTTATTGAGAAAGACCATTCAAAATACTAATGCTTTTCTCCACCTAACTGCACCCACAGATGAATTCTACTACCACAGCTCTTTGAAAACTGATCCATCAATCGGTCCTATCCATGATCACTCTTTACCTGCTTCTCAACTTTATTACTCCATTGTTAGCACTCTTCCAGAAGACAGGACACTGAACAGCTGAACAAGTTATTGTATAATAATCTAAAAGAAAGAAAGTAAGACCTTCCAGAGTAGTGCAACCATTGCATCCAAATTAGAACCAAATCTAAGGGATGACAGACCAAAAATATCATTATATTTACATGGGATAAAGAAATATATCTTGCTTGTCAATCCAGAAATTTAATGATAATCTCATTAGATTCCTAACAGTCTATTCAAAATATGTTGCAATTCAAGTTACAATAATGTTAATATTGATAATCTGAAGTTCCTAACAATGTTACAGCTTAATCCAATATACACAGACTTTCTTGAATCTACCCAATGCCCTTTGCACTACACTCACCCTTCCTATACCTTCTGTGTCCTAAAGTTCATCGGGTTGTTTCACTCAAGAAAGCAGGAAAAAAGTTTAACAGTAAGTTAAATGCATCATAATTTGTTTTCCAGAAGGACTGTGACATTGGTGGTGAGCATTTATTTTCCTCATTCTGGAATCTGCTTGAGGTTATGTTTATGCATTTTTCTAACATTTTTTTGCACCCTGATCTTTCATCACTGGTCACTAATTCACATGATATCAGAATTCATTGCATGTGATACCTTTTACACAGGCTGGAAACTCGTTCTTTGTTACCCCTAAAGCCAGTATTACCCAGTTATACAAAAAATGGCAACTGTATATTTGTCACTGGCACTTATTACAAGAGGATGTAGCTGCTATAAAGCAATTATGTTTAAATTACATGAGGCTTGAAAGGCAATAAAAGCAGTAACATTGAAGGAAGCATTACGGGAACAAGCAAGGCTTGTTAGGTATACCAAGAAATTATGATCATTGCTGTAGTTATACACTATTCTCAGCTTACAATATGCCTTAATACTTCATTCTGAAAGTTTCAGGTTGGTCTTGAATCTTGCAGTGTTCTCAGGTGGGAGGATTGTGCCAGGACTCCTGCTCTGTGTCCAGTTTACTACTTCACCACCTCTTTAAACACGGAATTTGCTTGGAACTTCATGATAACCCCCAAAAGCAGAAGCACTTCTTAGACTGAATGCTTATCTGCGTGGTTTTGTTCATCAGGCCTGTTCATAGCTTCTGGTATCATACCAGCTCAGAGTCTTATCCTGATTTAAAGTCCAAATTGCTCTCCATATTTTTATGACAGATCTCCAAATGGAATTCTTTCCCATCCCTAATGGAAAATAGTAAATCCAAAAACCATAGTTTGTTTTAGGATTTTGTACAGCTGCAGGAGCACTACCAGAAAAGCCCAAAGAAAGATAGGTGTTAAAAGCTGACCATAGTTAGTCCTACTGACAGAGTACTACCATGTATTTACCTTCAACATTATTCTCTTTGAGCAGGATCTAGGCAAGTAAAGAGACTTACAATGGGCATCTCTTCCAGCTGCACTAAAATTAAGGCTGGAGAGGAAAAAAAAAGAAAAAAAAAAAAAAAGGGAGCAGGGGTTTTTGTAATTCGGTATGCATGCATTCAATTGGCAATATTTTCAAGGTCTGATTTTCAGGAATTGCTTAAGAAAGCCTTATAAAAAATAGACCTCTTACAGAAGTTTCAAATGGCTGAGGGTGGTCACTCCTATGTGACTGAAATGCTCTTTAATTGAGTCGAGATGCCTGCATTTGCTAAACAAGCTGCCATTTCCCCAAGCCTTCCTTACTATTTGGGAGCTTTTGTTTTGATTTGGTTTTTTTGTTGTCTCCTCTTGACCTTACTTTCTGACCAAGGAGAGAAAGTCCCTTTTTGTTCCTTCAGGAAATATAAAAAATTCTCTGTAAGTATCTATGCCTCTTTAAAAAACACAGGACATAGGCCCTTACATTTACACTTCCAGTGTTTACAGACCTTTGTCTGGTACATTACAGCTTCAGGCAAGTGCACAGCTTGTTTTATGGACTCTGTCAACTCCAGTTTATTTCATAGCACTTTTGTCTGTCACATATTGCTTGCAAAGAGACTGCTTTAGGAATGTATACTAATGTCACAAATGTTTAAATATCGTAAGTGGTCTTCCTTTGTAATAAATTTAGCTGAGGGGAAGTCATAAGTGACCAAGAAATTTATCTCTTTTCTTTACTCACTGTCAAATATCCTTTGTCTGTAAATTAAAAGTTAAAATGTCTGCTTGCTACTTTTCCTAAGCAAATGCATTACTATATATTGTGATATCAACCTGACAATGCTAGTAGTATTTGTCTGCCACATATATCATAGAAGAGTACTCTTAGAATCACTACAAGATCTCTTTGGGATTTTGCTATATGAAGAACAATGTTGTCACGGCTGTTTGTTTGTTATATATTACTTCCATTCATCACAAAGCTTCCTCTTTCATATTTTGCAATAGTTGTTCTAAGAATAAAAACAGTGCTCAATGTCTGGCTTGTGATACTGAACTGAAAATCTTCATCAAAATTTAGCACATTGTAAACAGTATCTGCTGGTCATAGTAGCATAACACTCCGCAGACAGCCTTTGAAAAGAAGGTACTCAGTGGGCTTAGGTTGTTCATAGTCAATATTTTTTGAAACATTCCATTAATTCCCGTAACATGTGCACTTTAACTGTACAATTTCAAATTTAGCTGAGTGAAAAGAAACCAAACAATATATGATACATACCAGAGGAGCTGAGGTGTGACAGAATGTCAGAAAAGCTCTAGAGGTGTTCAATAGCGCAATATCAGATAGAGCAGTGTTAGTTCACTAAGTAGAGCAGAGGGACATAAACACAGTACATTCCCACCTGTAAACATTATTGAAAGGGCAGCTGGAGTAAAATATCCCCAGAATCGAGCAATTGCATTTTGTTTTGAAGATTGCTTTTCTTCTGAGAAAGAGAAGACAGGATATTATGCAATGTGGAATCAGGAGACTACTATCATCGAGAAACTATTACATGCTAAACAAGAATAATTTCCTTAGATTTCCAGGCTTCATTGCTATACCCACAGAGTATCTGTTGTTGCATGGATGAGGACCCTGTCTGTACCCAATAATGTCAATTGTCCAGTAGGGAAACCTGGAAAAGGGAAAGACTTTATAGTCTTGAAGAAAATAGTTTTTCATAGGATCATTTAGATTACTGTATTAACATAGCCTGGAAGAATTATCAATCTAATCACAAGTAAATCAAATACCTCCTTCTACAGAAGAAAAGAACCCCACTTATATTTGTCAGATTTGTCATTGTCACAAACACAGCTGTATGAGGCACATCCAGAATTCTAGGGAATCTGGTATGCAGCAGACATTTCTTGTTACTAAAACATCATGAAAACTGAAAGAAAAGTCCCCTAATTCTCCGTGCTTACCTGGTCAACATGTCTTTGACTTTTCCTGGAACTAGAATTTACTCTATCTAGTGTGTACTTTCTGCATTATAACTATTGAAGATGAGCTGTTTAATCCCATGTGTACATCTTCTGTGCGGAGATGTGAATAAACTGGATTGCACTTAGTAGTAATGATTATTTGTACTTCTGCAATAACTTGCACTTCAACACCTTGATGTGTGTAACTATTAATGAAGTCACACTGTCATTCCTATTGTAAGAACAGTTATTCTCCGTATTACAAAGAGGTTAAGTATGTCTCAAAAAATTTTTATTTGAAGTTCATCATAAATTCAGTTCATTATGGGCATGTTACAGTAAATATCCTCAGAGAAAATGATTATCTAACATAGCAATTTTTTGGCAGATTGTTAATGACGCTTTCACTCTACTGCTCTGTGATGCCTGTCTTCATGATTCATCCAGTATCAGCTATGTTCAGCTGACAACTGGTGAAGATCTAAAAACAACAATGTTATTGAAGAAGTAAAACTTGAATTTCTCCATCAATCTTTTGTAGTTTTAGTAGTAGGCATATATGAAGGAATTAAATGTACTCAATTTTGGAGAACACAGCAGGAAAAAAACAAAGGCAGACACAGTAATGTGCTCTGTATCTTAAAGTTTATCATACCTTTTGTAACCTTCTGAAAGAACCAAAGGAAGCTCAGAGTATCCTGAAACACAAAAGTATGTGACCTTTCCATTTCTCATCCCACATCTTGCCTGGAGCCCATGTGGATGGAAGGGATAAACAGAAGATACATCAAAAGTCACGATCTTTTAACTTAAGGTAACCTGAAATGTTTTAGTCTCAGACACCAGAAAATATAAAACCCATATAAATGTTAACTCTGTTATGCTTACATATTTTCTCCAATATTTCCCTCAAGACAAAATAAATAAAAGATAAAATGAAAAATTAAACATTATGAAATTGAAGGTTTTTTTAATTTGTGGGATTTAAAAAAAAAATCTGATTTATTTCTCGTCTAGGTAATGACTGTAATAGACTAAAATAGGATATAAGTAAAGGTAAATCAAATCTATAAAGCCATATGGCACATCTAGCTTCTTAAAATTAAGTAATCATAATGGTTTAATGAAGATTGCCATGATGAACTCATCATTACCTGGCTCTGGTGTTGTCAGGTGGAGGTATGGGCTAAGTTCTGTTACTGATACTCAAAGTGATAACAACATTTACCTGATGTTCAGAAGGATCCTCCTCTGTTTTGGTTTGTGCCCATTGCCTCTGGTCCTGTCGCTGGGCACCACTGAAAAGACCCTGACTACATCCTCTTTGCACCCTCATTTCAGGTATAGATATAGATACAGAAATATATGAATAAGAACCCCCCTAAGCCTTCTCTTCTGTGGGCTGAACAGTCCCAGATGTCCACTCTAGTGGTGATGTTCTGTCTTTTATCTGTCTTCATCTTATTTTTGTTAGTGTGACTAATCGAAACAAAATGAGGAGAGCAGAGGAGGGCAACACAGCTGGTGAAAGGGCTGGAAGGCATGTCCTATGAGGAGTGGCTGAGGACCCTGGGTTCATCTAGTTTGGAGAAAAGGAGGCTGACAGGCAATCTCCTTACTCTCTACAGCTTCCTGAGGAGGGAGAGTGAAGAGGGAGGTGCTGATCTCTTCTTCCTTGTACCTAGTGATTGGATGCGGGGGAATGGTTCAAAGCTTCACCAGAGGAGGTTTAGACTGGACATTAGGAAGCATTTTTTTACTGAGAAGGTGGTCAAACACTGGAACAAGCTTCCGAGAAAGGTGGTTGATGTCCCAAGCCTGTCAGTGTTTAAGAGACATTTGGACAATGCCCTTGATAACATGCTTTAGCTTTTAGTCAGCCCTGAAGTGGTCAAGCAGTTGGATTAAAGTATTATTGTAGGTCCCGTCCAACTGAACTATTCATTTTTTCCTTTCCTTTCCTTTCCTTTCCTTTCCTTTCCTTTCCTTTCCTTTCCTTTCCTTTCCTTTCCTATTTCTATTCTATTCTATTCTATTCTATTCTATTCTATTCTATTCTATTCTATTCTATTCTATTCTATTCTATTCTATTCTATTCTATTCTATTCTATTCTATTCTATTCTATTCTATTCTATATTTGTGACTGTATTTTAGTTGTAAATCTAGTTCCTCAACTGTGTGTCTGACCTCTGACAACTTCCTTAAGTGCCTGTTTTCTTTCTTCAGAATTTTTGTTGGGTCAATTCAGTAATTGCCTTCTAGGTTGAGGGTTTTAATCTGTACATTTCCAAATTAAACCGTGCTTGCCTCAGCAGATGTAAAAGGACCCAGTAACCAGCCTGTTCTCCTTATGGAAAATAGCACTTAATAACTGTGATTCTTGTACAACATAAATTTATAATTACAAATGGCTTCTACATCTGTCTTGTGCACTGATATACAGCTAATTGTGGTCTCCTTAATTTCTTGTGAAGTCTTTAGTAGTTCTAAGGAATTTCATGTAATCTGGGATCTATTTTGTGTTGGTCAGTGTCACCCTATCAGTTCTTACGTGAACTGTAAAGCCAGGATACTTGATTTAGGTAAAGTAAGTTTTTGTTCCTTCTCTTGGGAAAGGGGAGGGAATGCAACACTAAAAAAAAATTCATATTTTACAATACTGAAGTACTGGATGTTTTAATCTGATTGTCTCCAACTGATTTTAATTTTGTAAGAGAAAATCAGTTGTGCTGAAAGTCCCATCACTAATATGCCCTTTAAAGTGTTTATAAGATTAGTATGATAGTCTTAGTATTCCAGGATGTCTTAATCTGTCACACCATTTCTTTAAGATTTCATTGTAAATTTAAGTACAAACTACAAGATCTGATATATGATATATATCTGATGCAATATGCTTTTTCAAAAGAGTTTTGTAGCCTGCCCAGAAATACAAATGTGAGAACTGTGTATTTTTAAATCAGAAGAATGACACTGATGTCTTTTATAAAATGCCTGAATACCTCCTCATGAAAAATGTTCTGCATGAACTAAGGATTCCCATCACACACTTTGTTTGGCAGGGAGGTTCCTACAGGTACAAGGAAAGTGTATGTGAAGTCAGTGATATTTATAGAAATATGAAATACCACTTCTTTAGATTAAGAAAGACTATTTCTTAGAAACATTACTTTACTCATGAGTAATCCTGAGCTTGAACTAATCTCTCTGTTTCCCGTTTTTTCAAACCTTTAAAAATTCTACAATTCTGATGATTCTAGGTCATACTCTCTATGGTATATTTCTTAAGCGTCGTGCAAGTTATAATTATATCCGTAGAAATCTCTTGGAGAAAAACAAGCAAACAAACAAAAGCCACCACAAAATAAAGAAAAAATCCAAGCCACAGCAATATCTTGCAATTCAAGTTAAAATTAACAAATTTGTGTATACATACACTCTGTGAGTCTTGTTCTTCATTATCCTCAGCATTTCCCAGATGATGGTGATAGGTGGTGGTATAGTTTAGTAGGTATTCTCCTTTTATTACCAGATATTGCCTTGCCAGCAGGTGTCTGAACAGTATGTCTGCTTTCAGTCTTATCAATTCTTTTTGCAGAGACAATAAATTATTTTTTAAAATTATTTTGTGGTTTGATCTATCCCAATTGCAAACTTTTTCATGGGGTTAGAAGAAAATTAAGGTGTATATGCAAGAACTCTGTTTCAATAATATTTTAAACATGAAGTGTTAAAATTCATTGAGTGAGGACAGGATAAAAGAAGGAAATTAGCACTGTGTGGGTAGGAGAATCAGACTATTCCCCTTGCTTTTTCTCTGCATTGCTTTCTTGGAACATGTGTTCTTTACTTAAAATATTTGACTTTATGACATATAAAAGCAAATTCTGTCAAATAAATAGCAAAAAGTCTGACCTGAGAAATTTACTGTGCAATGCACATCAGCAAGGAGAAAGCAAAATAAATGGACACACAGATGGAATGGTCCACTGGTAAAAAAGACATAAGTAGTTCAGTTGGTTTTATGTGTCATATTTGTGATATTCATCCATACTCCAGAGATAAGCATTTTAATCTTCCTTCTCAAAACTAAATTAAAAAGGATTAGATTTAGCAAATGCATTTAGATAACTTGATTCTCATCTCTTCAGTGCCTAAAAGTTAGCTGACATAAGATTCTGTATGAAAAACATGATTTGACTGTGATTTCCAGCATCTGTCAGTGGCTAAAAAGCATGTAAGCAACAACAGAGAAAGGGCTTGCTCTATTTTGTTATGTGCTTCTCTGAGAACACAGTTGAATCTCAGACGTTGTTGTTGACTTAGGATATATTTTGCTATATTAACCTAAAAAAGTGGTTTGCATAATGCTCTAAAAGGGTTGTTATTACTGCTTGTCACACCTCTGGCACTTTGCTGCTTTATGCAACTGACTACTGACTACCATATGTGTGCTTTGAAGTTGACCTCTTAACCAGAATGAAAAGTATCTTTAACATTTCCCATTAATGCTGGGTCATTACAAAACCAGGCTGCAAATTTAATGGAGATGAAAAGTGAGCAGAAAATAGCACTACTTACCAAGGCAGAGGGATTTGAATGTTTTTTGTTTAATGCAAAATATGCAAGGAACAAGTTACAACACTGAAAATTTTGTCTAGATACAAGGGAAAAATAAATCACAAGAGACAGCACTGCAACAGGATGGCCAGAGTGTGTGGAATCTCTATCTTTGTAGATATTGAAAGTTCAACTAGACAAGACCCTGAGCAACCTTAGCTAATTTCAAAGCTAACCTTAGTCTGAGAAAGCAGTTGAACTCTATGACTTCCAGCTGCCTCTTTTACCCTACATTATTCTGAGTTGAGTAGGCTTTCCAAAGAGAGATTTTACACTCTGAAATACCTGCTTTCTGGATCCTAAGTGGCTTTTTGGTAAGAATTGGGTGCAATGGCTGTGACCTTGTGTGTTTAACAAAGATTTAGACCCCTATGTTTTGACAGGTCTTTTCTAACCTGTTCTCCTGAACTGAAGAAGCTATATTTGCTAAATTTTGACTAAATTGCAACTTCAGTAGTCTAAGGGTCCATTTAAACATGTTGTTGGACTGGTCTTTAAGGTCTATAACAACTAAAAACCTAAAAGAAAATAGGTCTCCACAAAGTGCAGGGGGAAATTTTAGTGATGTAATGTAATGTAATGATGTAATAGCTGTACATCTGTATATGAATCCACCTATTCCAAGCTGATTGGAAACAGAGAAGAAAAGAAATATGTACATCCCCCTTTCTCAGACACATACACCTGATTCTGGGTTGAGACGGGGTGGCTATTTCAGTTATTTCTTCTCACATAAAAATAAGATTAACAAAAGAAGTGTATATCATTCTTAAAACACCCTAAAGGAAGGCATGCTAGAATAATTTCTGTGGTGTGGGAGGTTTGCAGTCAATGTTCCCTCTGCTTGGAAGATTGAAATAATTTTTTAAAAATTTATTTCTTAGAATATTTCTCTGATGTCTTAGCAGTGGATTTATGATTCATTATGCTAGAGAGAAGAAACATGACTGACTGCTTGTGCTTGTGGTTCCCCAGATGTGGTAGAAATGTGACCTGTGAGATCCTCTAATATTGGTCACATCTTCAGGCTATACAAACATAAAGGAAGGTTATTGTAGAAAAACAAATTGTATTATTAGTTACAGCATCTTACTTCCTCAACATTGTTTTCCCTGGGCTTGAAAAAAGTTGGGGATCACTGTTTTCCTCACACCTGATACTCTAACTCGATAAAAGGAAGAGGACAGTGGATGTCTTGAAGATATGTGTCCTAAAAGAAGTATCTTAGTAGATCTCTTGCATACAGTTTCATGTGGAACTACACACAGCAAAACCCAACAAAAGCAATAATTTGTAAAGTATTTTTGTAATATCGTCTAGCTGATTTTCTAGTATGTCCAGGAACTATAGGTCACATCCCAAGCTTATTGATTTTAGTGTGAGATTTTTCCATCAGCTTCAATGTTCTGTGTAGCACACTGCAGTTACTCAAGAGGTTACTAAAGAAATTCAATAGATTAAAAATCCAACAGCGGTTTATAAATTTATGTCTGTCAAATCCATCTTCTGATCTGATTGATATCCAGCACATACCAAAACCCAGAGGGAAACCACAAGCTAAGATTTTTTTCACTTCCTTTTCTTTCTTGTACTAACACTCATGTATTTTTAACTCTGAAAGAACATTTGCAGCTTATTTCAAGAGTTCAGTCTTAGTAAATGAGCTTTCATGTTAACTAATATCAGTTAATACATTTCAGACTTTTCAAAGTCTCCTAATCATCTGCAAAAGTCAATAAAAACACTATTCAATGTCATGACAAACATCAGTCTTCAAATAAACACACTAGTCTTAGCCTTTTACTTAGTTGTCTACAGCTAGCATTTTCTTTTATTATTAATAGCATATCTTCCCACCTAGATTCAGTAGCTTGAAAAGAACACTTTATAGATCTGAACAATGCATACTAACTGATCTAAACAATGTAAACTATACTAACAAAAGTATTTGAACAATGCACCCTAAATATTTATTTAAATCAAAAATCAAAAATCCTCAAATCCCAGGGTACTAGAGGATTTAGATATGGCACTTCTACAGGCTGGTCGTGTCTCTAAGCTGAGCACATTAGTTTTTCACAGTTCTCTGTCAGACCAGTCAAGTCAAAGAGGATAGGAGATCCTTATGTCTTAAAAAAATAAATGCATAAATGATAGGAAATACAATGTTTGTGTCTCCACACCTCTTTTGCCTACACAACTTGCACGCAGGAGACATAGAGACTTAGAGTCAAGTAGGTAGCAAGAGGTCTGTGTCTGTCAATAAACTCTTGCTAAATGTAATATTGTTTCATCTTGGGAACAGGGGGAAGAGAATTCTGTGCCGTGGCACCTCTGACTACAATTCACCATGCTTTCTTTTGTGAGGTAGAAGCGACAAAGGAACAAGAGATTATTTAATGATTCTTTTATTATTATTACCTAGCCTTAGCTACATGTGTTTGTCTCCTTGACATCTTGCAAATATCAACGTGCAGCACCAGTGTTAGACATGTTAAGATTTTTTTTTTTACAAGACTATGCACTAAAGAAAAAACCCAGTATCTAACATGGAGTTACTTAGTACAAAATACCAATGGATCTGGAGTTGTCATCTTTCTTATCAAGAGTGGCAAAAGCTCATTTATCTCTGCCTGAACAAGACTTAGTACAAATAACACCACCTGACACTTTGATTACAAAGATAATATACTATCCTATGATGACTTAATAATACACATTCACAGCAAAACGTGCCTACAGCCATATTTAAATCTTCACTCAAATTGTCTGGGGATGTGGAACACATTTTACAAAGACATGCTTTACAGCACCAGTTTAAAATTTAAATAGCGCTTTACTTATCACAATTTTATTCTTGAAATTTGAAATTCAAGCAGCCCATTTTTCCTCATAGTAAATTACATTTTGTGCTGATGATTTAGAAATTAATAGCATGCAGTAATTATCTTCTAGTTAAAACTATGAAATGGTAACGCTCACACAAGGCAAAATACACACAAAATTAACTATTTTTTCCTTTGGAAAACTGTAACCCCCTTGTAAAATTTTAATTTCTAACAATTTAGTTTTAAAGATTTTCCATTTCATTGGTCTCCCCTTACTATTCTTTGCTGTTTTGCAACCGAACTCAGCATTTTTATATTTTTTTTTCCCTGACACATAGACATCTTAAATCTATCCATTCCTCAAAAGCACTTCATTGCAGCAGTCTTTTGAAATATTGGCCCCAATCGTGTCTCTTTCTAAAAAACTAAGACTATTGCATTGAAAAATATTGGAGCTGGAGCAAATCACCCCTTTTAAATACATTTTTCTTCAGCTGTTCTAACAGCAGTGGAAACAGTACAAATTGGAAAGAGGATGTGGTGGAAGAGAGTAAGGAACTGCTGCACTGCTTCCTTCTGCTCCCAAAAGAGGATGCATTCTCCTTTAGGCTGAAACTTTGCAACAAGAAAGCAGTAAGAGAGAGACTGGAATTCACATAAACACATAGCCTTGGCAAGTTGTATGACTACTTCCTTCTTTACCTCCGCAGGCAGCCATTGGAAGTTATAGAATGTGATTTCTATTTCGGTGGAAATTGGGGGTGGGGGGGCGAAGAAAATAAGTAGAAGTCAACAGAGCAGGTTTTTTTACTTAACTTGGGATGTTTCTTAGCTGAGCTCTATTTGGGCATTAATCAATTTAAAGTATGCATCTGACATGGTGAGAAAGCTATTCACTTTGTCTTAATTGACAGGCAATTTTCTAGGAAATGTGCTTGGTAAAGTTTTTCATGAATTTAAACTTGATAAAATCCAACTTTCCATTGGAATAACCACAGCTATTTCAAAATGAAAGATAGTTGTGGCAGTATGGATGGTACCGTAGTGATTAACACCAACATCAGACACGAGGAAAACTCATCTTCCAGACTATTGCTAAAGACAAACAGAGAGGAGTTTAAACTTGATTTCCTTCATCTGTTATGAACCTATTTCTATAATTTAGGTTGAGCTGTCTATTTATTTTGACACATCTTCTAGTGAGCTAAGAGCACTAGAACGTATTAGTATGAGCTGAAGAGATGGCAGCCCAGCTCTGGTCACAACCGATATTTTCCTATCCATCTGAAAATTCTGGGTAGGGAGTTGTCTATATCCCTCACTGATAAACCACTGGTTATTTTTAATTCTAATTTCTAGCTACCCTTCTCCTTACTATCACTGCTGTTATTTTTTTATTGAATACTCAGCCTACAGTAAACTACTATTTGTTTTTCTTCTGCTGCCAAATAATTTACCTGATATCATATGCAAAATTGTTCTACAAGGAGGCAGTTGGAAAAAGAGATAGACAGACACATATCACTATATATCAGGATCATTAATATGAACATTATGATGTTCTATCCTATATCAGTTAAAATATTACCTTGGCTTCTAGAAAAGAGACCCGATGATCATGGGAATTTAGGCCTAGAAATACTCACACACTAGGACTATTCCTCACTGTGACTACAGACAGTTGTGGAGCAACTGCAGTTAAGTACTCTTGCAAATTCAATATGTGCTCATTTTTTTCTCACTCTAAATTCTGAATTTGAACAAGACTGCTTTATTTTTATAAGAAAGTGTTTTAATTTACATTCATGTAACTAAAGCTCTTTTATTGTGCATTTTACCACCATTTCAATAACAGTGGGTTTTAAAATATGTTAGAATGTTAAACTAGATCCTCACAAATAGATGCATAGCATATGCTGTTAAAATCCATGCTGTTTTGAGTGGCAGTATTAGAGTGTCACATTCTCTGCAAAAGTTATTGTCAACAGTGGAATAAAAATAGACTCATAGAAGACTTACATATTTTTTCCACATCATCTTTATAGTTAAAAGATTGAACATTTTAAACTCTGTAAAGGGGGAATAGACCTATCTGTCTGATATCTGTCTAAACAAACTGCTCTTTTATGAAACTATAGTTCCCTTTATTATCCTCAATATTAACATGGACTTTTAGAACTATATGAATGATAGAAAGTTACGGATAATGGTTGTAGATGAAATGTGAATTCAAATTTTTGTCAGGAATTTAAATAAGGGGGTTTATATAATGAATTAATAGTAGTGGCATTTCTAGTTAATCATCAATTTGATGATAATGAGCATAAATCCTGTGAGTATCTTAAAAAGGTGCTTTTGTTGTGCTTCTGAATAATTGCAGCATTAACATTTTACTTAGAGCTATTTGAAGTTCACTCCTGTCACTACCAGCAATTATTAAAGATTTTCACCTATACAACTGAAATGAAGTACTAACCTGTCAGTAACTATAAAGATGGTCTCAGCATAAAATCAACTTGTGCAGCATTTTATGATTTACTTAATAATACTGTAATACGAGCATAACATTTTCAACCATGTTCTCAAAGTTCTTGAATTATTTTCATTTGAAACCACTTCTATTGCTCATTCTGAGTTTGTCTGATACTTTTCTTTTTTTATTTGGAAGGACCACATAAAGTTAACCTATATTTCCTTTCCATATTTTTATAAACTTTTCTTTAAAAACTTATTTGGATTGAATTTTTCACAGCACTTCCATCTCAGGCTAAATTTCGTTAATTTATGAAAATTCAAACCCAATCTGTGAACACAGTTACATGAATTATGGTAGGGGAAAATACACAGAAGTTTTTAGGTGGTTTATAGGGGGGTGGGAGGGGGTTTGTGTGTTTTTAATAAACTGTAACACTGTATTTCAAAGTTGCAACTTGACATTTGGAAGAAGGCATTTCTCCCTGTTGGGTGTCCCTATAAAAATCTTTTTAATTGTCAATGGGAAAAGTCAAACTTCTTCTGTTTTTAGCCATTTTTTAGTAGAACATTGCAGGCAAATTAACCCATGATGCCATGCAGAGTAAGCAGCCTCTGTCCTAGAAATGTTCAGTATCTTTTCTTCATTTGACAGAGAGAATGAAAGCTTTGCACAAGAAATGACAAAAGGCAGTTTGTCTTCTCTGTGCTGTTATTCTGCTAGCATGGTAACTGGATTTCTGAGATGGCCTGAGCTGGGTACAGGTGGGAGACGAAGGTAGAAGACCGATAGAAATTCTGAGTCAGGGCAGATGGGGCAAGCACACTCTGAACTACCCAAGATAGGAAAAAAGACAATGGTCTGAAAGGATTGCCATTACTGACTGAGCACCTGCTGAAATTCCACAGTACTCTTTCAACTGAATGAAAAAATAAGTTTTCTCACTCATTCTTCAGTAAGCTGTATTTATTTTCATGTTACGCTCTCTGCCTCTGCTCACCAACTGTAGAATTAGGATAATAATTGACAGTGTTGTGTAGTTATACTGATTACATTTATGAATTAAAATAATGAATCATAATTCCTTTAACAACGAATGCTGTAGACTTCAAAGATAGACCCTGGTACTGTAAAATTTTCCAGAATTATGGGGAAAATTCTTGAACTCCTATGTTTTTACATACAATTTTACAGCACACCTAAGAACTCAGAAGAAGTGGGTAGAGGAAGGTCTGATTTTTTTGAAGGTCCTTCTATTGAAGTCAATGCTGTAGAAACTGTGGCTTTGATCCTTTGATCCCTCAGTGACTTTTGCTCAGGGACATCTCTGCAGCAACAGAAACTGCCTACAACATAAGGTCTAGAATAACAAAACAGAAGATTCCAACCCATCAGCAGCACATTGAACACTACACTGGAGAGCAGAGGCTCGGAAAGTGATTTAGGTGGTGTGCTGAGCAATAAATAGAACATAAGCACTCAGTTTAATGCTATGAGAGACTCCACGTTTCATATCCTGGATGAATCAATACAAAAATAGTGAGCAGGTCAATAAAATGGAAAGGCCAATATTAAGCTGTTGTTTAAAGTTTTGATATCTCCAGCAAAAACACTGAAGAGTGGAGGACAGTATGTAAAAGTGATGATATAATGGTTCAATAACTGGAAAAATGCCCTTACAATAAGCTTACTACATTTAATTTATTAAAGAGATTGTGTTGCAGTAAAAACCTCCCTATGAAAAAGAGAATCCTTGGTGAAGAACTTATCTCCAGAGCAGCAAAGAATGATGTAATAGGAACTAAAAGTTGAGAGCTGTAGCTGGTCATTTTAGAATTGTGGCCTGTTCTTCAAAGTGAGTGTAATTTAATATGGCAACAATATTGAAATACTGGAAAAAAAGCCATTGGAGGTGGTGCACTGAGGTCTCCATTTCTTAACAATGTCACACTAAGATTCACACCAGACATATGAAAACTTTTTGATTTCTGGATTTTTAAAAACCAAATGTTATTAAGTAAATAAAAAATCTGCACATCAGCATTTCAAATGTTAATTATATGAGTAAAATTAGACTTGGATGTTAAGTTCCTTAGTTTCTCAAGTTTGATGTTACTTCATTAGTGTCTACTAACGACTCTTTGAGGAAGCAGAATTTCAGTGTATATTTACCAAAACAAAGTAAAGAAAATGGTCTCTTGCCTTAACACCCTGGATTCTGTAGAACATGGTAAAAGTTTTGTGACAAAAAAAGACAGGAAATTCATTATGGAAGACATTAAATTAAGCTGTCAAGTTAATTCTAGCTGTCCGAACCTGGTTTTACAGTACTTATCTCACTTTGGTGAGCCCTTCTGGACTATGACTGTTAAAAAATATAATCAAGACAAAATGCTGTAAGGAAACTAAAATGTAAAATAACATAAAGTGACTTATATAACAAAAGTGTAACCAGATAGTCATCTAGGATGGAACCAGTTAAATATATATGTACTATGTGTGCATTTATACAAAGAAAGGGTTAAAGAAAAAGCACATTACTTACTTTCTCTAGTCTAAAAGTAAAAATATTTTAGTTTAGTACAAAACAGTGTTAGTAAGTGCATAGAAAATTAACATTTAACCTTTGATAGAAATGAGAAGAAATATGCGTTTTTCCTTTAAAACAGTAAATGAAGAAAACTGTTTCCACTTACATCTATTTCAGACAGCACCTTGGCAGCTGTTGAACAGGGTAGATAAGTGTAACACGGCCAGGGGCATCACCTCAAGCAGATGACTTCAAGCTGAGTCACTTCTCTGGTGTAGACAGGGAAAAAAAATAAAGAGAGAAGCTAGAAAGGGAGTGGGAAATGCTTAGTGACTAACAAAAACACCACATTTTACCTGTGATACTTATTGTCAGCACTGTATATATATCCACCTAACTTTGGATGGAGTGGAAGAACATAGCTTCCTCTGAACAGATGTGAAAATTTTGCTTCATGCATCTGTCCTGGGTTTCCTTTCCTTATAATATGTTTCTAAAATGCATATAGGGTTCTGAAACCAATTACTGAGGGTATCTCAAGTGATCTTTTTATGTTTAATTGAACAACAGTGGGTTAGATATTGTATAAATTGTTGGAGACCTTTGAAGCAGTCTTTTAGTAACAGCTTAAGGAGAGATAAACACAGACAATATTTTATTACTAGTATTGAGTTTAAAGAAGTCACTGCTAGAATACCAGGTTGAATTCAATCCTATGTCAGGAAAAAATCAAACCTGGAGATATCTTCCATATAAAAACTATTTGCTTTCAGTCCAACTCATGGTTAAATACGTGTCCTCTTTCTTGAAAATATTGATTTAAACTAATACAAGATATAGAAAGATAGGGTCTTTATTTCTAACCCAAATATAGTGAAACAGATGTTGGAAAAAAAATTGTGTGAGGACTTTGTAAGCTACTCCCAAGAAAACAAGTCTTTGGAAATGCAAGCTGCCATTTTTGAACCAATCATTTGAAAGTACCTGGTAGCCTCTGGAAAATGTTACAAGCATAGAGAATAGCATCAGAATGAAAGTGGGTTTCCTTCTTTTTCTTTACCAGTTTTGAGGTAATATAAGTCAGTGCATACGTTTTGCTATAGTATAGTATGTTGTTATTAACTTTCTGGTTTTGAAGTATTTCAGTGCACCAGGAACTTATACGCTTAGAGATGTTTTTCACTCTTAAGCATTCATGTTGTACAAAATCGGGAGAGCTAAATCTATCCCCCATCCATGTAGACTTCATTTAGTTTCATCACAGGTCTGGTAACTTACTCTCCAAGTAAGGATAGAAATATTTTGTTAATGCAGAGCTGCTATACACAGTACTTTTTAATTTTTTTAATAATTGACAGTATGTGGGTGTGTAGATGATCTTTTCTAAAGGGATTATGTATTTATGAAGAGCAGAAAACTTAGTAAATTTGCAGGTGACCTTCTAACATAAAGCAGCTACTGTGGGGGTAGAAGCTCCTATTTTTGTAAAATGTGTTTTATGTACAAAAGTTCAGAGTCTAACTTATCCCCAGTGTAAGGTGGTACGTAATGAAAAATGACCTTCACTGACTACACTGAAGAGGACAAAAAGGTTAGCCATCACAAATGTTACATTTAATGCAGAAATAAAACCATGTTCTTTCCTTCTTCCTTGTTAAACAAAGTCTGGTTTGCATTAATGAGGGTGGGATTGAATAAAGTTTCACATACACACATTTAAATGTTAGAGTGAGAAATCCTATGTAAAAACTTGCTCCCCTTGAATTTTTGATACACAAATGCTGGGGAAGTGGATATGTAGAATTATTGTAACGAAAGTTTCAAATGTACTTTGCAATAAGAGTTTAAAGATATACCTGGAAAACAGAAAAACACTCTGCAGTATATGGTGTTCATAGTAAAGGAACGTTTAGGGAAAACAGTACATTTTCTGCACATAGGTTTTATTCTGATAACACCTACAAGAAGACACCCCACGTGATAAAGCACATTGCACGATGCCTTGGAAGTCAGGATGTACAGTTTCTTTATTTATTTATTTTTAATAGATAAATATTTTGAGAAACTGAAGTTTTGAAGCAGGCTATCTAGAAAAAAATATTCAGGGACAAAGTTCAAGAGTGATGAATAAAGAAAGTATGAAACAGTCCTTCTCAGAACAATAATCCTTTCTTAAACTTTCTCTGGAAAAATTCATATAGATTGGGACACTTCAGAATCCTAGTTATTCTGATACATTATTAGTTATTCTAACATGTTATGCTAGGATGTTGTTCTAAGAATCTGAGCAGACACATGGGGAAAGACTGATGCATAACATTTGCTTAGTATGCATTATATAGTCTCAAAGCTGATATATTACGGCAATTTGACATCATAGGCTTGAGGGCTATTTTGGAGGGGTATGTTAGATTTTAGTAAAAAAACCCATAATATAAATACCTTACTATTTTCAGTACTTACTTAAAATACAAAGAATCAAGCAAGTGGCTTTAATAAAGTGAATCTGTTTGTGCATATCTTTATTTTTATTTTGCCATTATAAAACCAGACTGTCCTATTCAGGCCAATTATTACATATGTAAGTCAAGGTATTTTATCAAATAGACAACATTACCATGAAAATAGGCCTCTTCAAGTTTCACTAACAATATAAGTTAAATTAAGCATGAAAATATTTATGCTTAGCAGGAATTAAACAAAAATAAAATCATATGAATTACTACATTTGTGCATCATTGACAGTTAGCTGTTTTTATTAATGTATCAGTTTTATTTTATTGTCTATGTCTGCAGCGTTGTCAATGTGTGTGTGTCCCATTGCTGAAGGATAACATCGTAATTTGTCAAGCACTCAGAATAAGCAATTTATGCCCTTTCTAAGACACTCACTTTTAATTATATTATTATAGTAGGCAGTAGAATAATAAGTAGTGTTTATGTGGAATGTATTTGAGTGGATGAATTTTGTAAATATTTAAATGACCTCAACCTTTACACTTTCAAGGATAATGCAACAATTTGAAATATTTGAAATATTTGAAATGTTGCACAGTTTCATACACAGAAGCAACACAGTCAACCACATCTCGGTAGCACCTGGAATAGTATTCGTGAGCTTAGTTTCTGGAAACGCAAATATCTTACCTAAGTGAGATTGAAAACCAGGTTATCTAATTCAGCTAATACTGTAGCACATATATGAGTTGGTCAGACAATCTATTGACAAGAGGATAAAACTAACTCTATTGAGTTACCGATTCATCAGAACAGTTGCTATTTTCAGGATGCATACATATGTAGACCTTATTACAAGTAGGAGACAAATGTGATAACTGAGAGGTTCTCAAAGGGGGAAGAATAATAACCCATTATTTATGAAACATCAAACCATAGCTGACATAGTCAAATAGTGAGAAAGTGTTATTAAATATTTAGTAACAGAATAAATCTCAGAATGTAACGGAAATAATGTTGGATGTTTCTTACATTGTGCATGACCTTGCATTACAGGATCATGGTGCTGATCAGCAGTATGTTGGTGTGCTAGCATGCAGTAAGAAAGTGATCATATTCCTAGAAGTGACAGACAAAAAAACCCCACCAAAAAAACAAACTAAAAAGCAGAGAGAGAAGGGGAAAAAAAAAAAAAAAAAAGAGTGCTTTATTCTGTAAAAAAACTCAACAGTAAGATTTAAAAAAGAATCTATATCACCTGGACCTCTATTCTCTGCCTTATAGTCCATACAGTCTTCCTATTTCAGCTCCACTGTGGCAGGTTACAGATGACTTTGTATCACATCTTTCTCAGTGCACTCTAACTTATTTTATTCTATGCAGGTACTTATTATACACTGCAATTTAACATTTAATGTTTCAAAAACAGAGTCCATTCTGAATACTGTAAAGTGTGGTGAATAAGGATAAAACAAAACACATAAAAATAAGTAAAATAAAATAAAATATGAACACATTCAGTATTATACTTCCTCTATCTACCATGAGTTTTGTGCCCATGTGCCATTTTTTTCCTTCAAAATTCTCTCTTTAAATATGTTAAAACTTGAAAAAAAAACTTGTTGAAAGGGTGCTGCATTCCAGAAGAGATACAGAATTAACTAGAAGTTACTCTGCATGCTCTTTTGGGCAAGAAGACGGCAAAGGTTTAGGTTTTTTTTTTTTTTTTTTTTTGCTAAAACAGGTTTTAAGCATTTGTTGTATAGCTAAAAACATAACAGTCTGAAATATCATACTAATACAAACAGATATTTCTTATAACACCAGCACTACCCTTCTCTGCAATCTCTTAAATTCGGTCTGGCAATAAGGGTGTTAAATCAACAAGTCATTAAAGAAACAAACTCCTTAAGCAATATATTAAGCAATGCCCTCACTACTGTGTAATTAACATCAGTGAAAAAAGCTTAGTTTAGTTAATAACATGCCAAAGATATTTTGAAATTAATGGAACACTTCATATACTGTGTTTAGGTTTGGGCCTTTTACTAAAAGAAAGACATTGAAGTGCTGGAGTGCGTTCAAAGAAGAGCAACGAAGCTGGGGAAGGGTCTAGAGCACAAGTCCTGTGAGGAGCATCTGAGGGAACTGGGGTTGTTTAGTCTGGAGAAGAGAAGGCTCCGGGAAGACCTTATCGCTCTCTACAACTGCCTGAAGAAGGCTGTAGCCAGGTGGGTGTTGGTCCCTTTTCCCAAGTAACAAGTGATAGGATGAGAGGAAACAGCCTCCAGTTTCACCAGGGGAGGTTTAGATTGGATATTAGGAAAAATTTCTTAAAGGGCTGTCAAGCATTGGACAAGGCTGCTCAAGGAAGTGGTTGAGTCACCATCACTTATTTAAAAGATGTACAGATGTGGTGCCCAGGGACATGGTTTAGTGGTGGTCTTGGCAGTATTAATAGTTGGACTTGATGATCTTAAGGGTCTTTTCCAACCTAAAAGATTCTATAAAAAATAAAATTCCAAGATGAAACATGTAGACTACTGAGTGCAGGGGGAAACTATTTTTTCAGCAAAAAAAATCTCCAGACCTCAAAGATATGAGTAAATATTTATTTTAAAAGTTGGTGTCTTGTCAATTCTTAATAAGAAATTCCGCATTTCCGAACAAAATTTCATTTTAAGTAGAAGTAGTGTATTTCTTCACAAATTTGAAAAAGCTTGGACATCTCTGAATTAGTTCAAATAACTAACTTTAAAATGTAAGTAATAACTTTAAATATTTTTTCTTGCAGGATTGAAAAGACCTTACAACTTACATATTACTACTGAACTGAAGATGTTTCCAAGATGTTGAAAAAAAAAAGAAAAAGGAGGAAAAAAGTGTATATAAAAGATATTTTTCTTTAACAGCACTAAAGGCAATGGATCATATGGCAAAATGGACATTTTTTTATCAAGAAAGATCAGGAAGATTCTTATAAGAAAACCTGATATGTCACGATGCATTATGACGATTGTCATGACCATCATGATTAAATACATCTGGATAATACGGTAATTCCAGAAATATTTAATTTATCTAGACTGCTGTAAACCTAAATTCATCAAAAGCAGATATTACACAGGTATATTGTGTTCAATGGCTGTGCTACAATAGCAGGTTAGATAAAACTTTGCTGTCCTGAGATTTATATATCTTATATATAAATTATAAATGTAAATATAGTATTATTATGTTATATAGGTCTATTATTTGTGTAGCCATATTCACTACGAACACTTCCTACACTACTCCTTCCTACTGACTCACTTCCAGACGGTTACTAAGTTATATCTTAATTTTACACGTTTGTTTGGTTGGCTTTTTTTCCCTCAATTTCTATATTCTCCTCCTCACAGTTCACTAGTGCTTGAAACTTATTAAAATTACCTTGGAGCATAAACCTGACAAGTGGTGCAGATATTATTTACGTTAAAATGCCATGTCTATTATCACTGACAAACTATGATTGCAAACTGCGAATCTTGAATGTCTTGTACAAAAATAGATACACAGAAGAAGTTTCAAATTTAAAGTTTAGGTGTCAAATTACAACATGCATTAGTCATCTCCAGGACACTTTTTCTACCTTTTGTATCTTTCATATTTATGGTTTTATGCAAAGACAAATAAATTGGATCCTATTAAAAGATTACCTTAAACTCACATAACATATCTCCATGAATTCTTGGGATATTGATATCACAAAACCAAGGGATTGACTTTGATATCACAATCACCATAGACTGATGAATAATGAAAATCTTATTTTACCCCTTATATTTGTTACATAACAAAGAACAAGTTTCAATTAAATATTAAGGTTGTCTGCATTCACAAATTAGGACATTTATATGTTTCTCCTTTGATAAAAGGTGTGTCTGCTATACTTTTTTTTTACTTTAACTATCAGTATTGTGACTGAAACCTAACTTCTGTAGTTATTTGAGTCTGAATTCTTAACTGTTATAAAAGAAACGAATGGTCTTGAGTTCACTTACTTTCTCTCCTTTTTTCTTTCTTTTCTACTTACTTTCTTCCTTTCTCTTTTTCTCATTTTTTTTTTTCTTCTAAAGAATGTGAATAGGAAAAGAAAAAAAAGTGAATATCCTGCTTTAAGGATAAGGAGTAAAAAAAGGCAACTAAACCCATTTGCTACCACCACCATTTGTAAAATACACTCCTTGTTAACTTATAATGCACCAAATAGTGAGCAGAGGTGAGCAAGGATGGTCTTCTGTATCTGCTCTAAATTTTCATCAAAGATAAAAATCAAAACCCTCAACAAAACCTGTCTTCATCTTACTTCCTGTTGTTCACAGTTTTAAACACCTGGACAGAATTTTCCATTTTAAGATCTTATAACAATCAAAGTTAATTTTCAAATTTTCCATGGCAAAGTGTGGTATAGGATTAAGCTCTGTAGATTCCCCTAAAATGTAATTATTACACTTAATCAAATTTGATTTGAAAGAATAATGTTCTCTATTAAATGTTTTACTTCTCTATTTCCACAGTTGTTTCTGTTTACATATTAGACTCTAGTATATTAACACAAGTATGAAATTTAGCAGTCTGTTTCTTCTTATCACAGACAAAATTAAACCTTAAACCTTTAATATTAAATTATTTCTATTGTAGGCATAGTAAAACTAAGTTTATTACGGTTGGGCATTTTAGGAGGTAAATAAAGAAATTCTATTTAACCAAACAGAGCAGTTATGGAAATGTTTTTCATGACTGAGACATGTTAGTGATGATTTATTTTCAAAAGAAAAAGGCAGATATAAATTAAAATTCACAATGTTTTTTGTCTAGACCTATACCTCTAAATGTGACATATACATGTAAAATAAAGTAGAAAGTAAAGTATTTCTGTACTGCCTGCAACACAATTCAAATAATCAAAGTTATTATACTTAAAGCAGATGAAAAACTTAATAGAAGTAACACCCCAGTTCAAAATGCCTGGAGGCATCTCTTAACTTAATTGTAAAATTTCATTATATAAGACAAAAGAGCTGTACCTTGCCATGATACATTTTAAATGTTGTTTTATTTTTTTCCTTAGGACCCAGGATAATGATTTTCAGTTATGGAGAGTGCCTCTGTGTAAATAGACTCTTCCTTCAGGAAAATAAGAAATGACTAATAAACAAGCCTGGCATTTTCAAAGGCAATTAGTACAGCTTGAAATTAGATATGCAAATTAGCAATGCTCCAATAAATTGGTGGTTAGTGCACAGATTTTTCTCTTTAGAAATACAAAAACCACAAGCCAAACAACAAAAGGAATGAAATTATGCTTCATTTTACTTTGAACTAGTCTAGAGGTTTGAGCATTCTGCTCATGGTAAGTGGCAGAGTTTATTATGATAATTTGAGGGTATTTCTTGTTGATGAGGCAATAACCATATTCTAGAACAACTACTTTTGAGGCCAAAGGTGCTTATTAGTCTCTATACAACTTTTATTGAACCAAGTACTACTCTCAAATTACTTTCACACTATAATGCTGGTAAATACATATGTCATTGTTGCTGTTGTTGTGTTTGTTATTATTTTATTATTACTGCTGTTGCTATTAACGTGTCTAGCAATTAGAAATTACATTTTTCAGACATGTTAATAATTTAATTAATAATGACATTTCTGAACAGAAGGAAAAGCCGAGGCACTCTTGCAGTTACATTCTACTGGAAAAGAGCTGGACTGATCAGGCCATATGCCTGATTCAGGCCTTTAATAGTTGGTCAGAGAGTGGGAACTTTTAAGCAAGACTGTTACTGCAAAGTAGGGCTAGTGAAAATGGCTTGGAATTATGTCTTCTCCTCCATCCCTGTAAGTTAAAATACCATTACAAAAATTAGGTTCTGAACTGAGATATTAAAAAGTAAACTAGGGAAATCTGACCCACATGATTTTAGTCTAAAATTGACACTTAAATTCTGCAATAACTGATTCATTTCAGTAAGGAACTACTGAAGATTGTTAGATGATCATGAACATTCAAAAGAGAAAGAACTGATCAGGAATAACTGGAAAGCTTTGGTGGAAAAAAGGGAAAGCTGTTGCACTGGACTGTGGAGAGGGACAAATAACTTTGTGGCAATCTTATGTTTACAACAGCTGGAGAATTCAAATAACTGTAGATAAACATTGTTATGTATTTACAAGAGTTCAAGCAAGATGCTTTCCTTAAGTATTATTTAAAATAATTAAAATAATAAAATCTACTATGAAAAGTTCTATTACGATTATATAATCCAGTCTCAAAATAATAAAATCTACTATGAAAAGTTCTGTTATGATTATATAATCCAGTCTTATGTATAACATAGGCCAAAAATTCACATTGAGTAGTTTCTTCATCAAACACATTCAGTGAGGACATTCCATACCTTCAAGGAAGTCTTAACGGTGTCAAGTGACATAAAATACACAAAATTTCCTGAGAAGTTGTCTCAATAGATAACAACTTACTATTAAAACTTGCAGTGTGTGTCCAGTCTTAATACATAGATTATTTTAATTGGAAATAAAAAAAAAAAAACCTACCCTGAGCTTTGCAGTTCAGAATTATCAGAGAAATTCAAGACTGCTTTGAATTATGCTTATTATCTGCTTCAGTTGCCATGACAGAGTTTCTCTTAATACTAGTATGAAACTGTGGGTATATGGTTAGAAGCGTCCAGAGCAGAGTGAAAGGTATTTCTAGCCCTGTAATTTAGTGACATTCTCTGGTTTTGAAAAATTATTATTTTTCTTCAATTACTTTTCCTCATTTGGTGGTTCTAATGTAACGTGAGGAAACTGCACTGGGATTTTTACTAGCATGACCACAAGGTCAGAACACTCTGTGCCTCCTGGAAATGTTTCAGGACTCAAGATTTGTTTTAATAGTGTTAGAGGATTGCATAAGGTAGACACTGGCATACTTACTCTTGTTCTACTTATGCTTTCCATAGGTGGAGTGAACCAAACATCACTCCTATCTTCAAGAAGGACAGAGATGAGGAGTGTCTGGGGTACTACAAGTTGGTCAGCCTCAGCTGGTCAATGCTGGGAAAGAGGATGGAGTAAATCTTCCTGGAAACAGTTTCCAAATGCATTAAACACACGAAGATGATCAGGATTTACAAAGGCAAAATTGTGCTTAACCAACAAAATAGCTTACTACAATGAGAAGACTGACTTGGTGGATGAGGGGAGAGCAGTGGATGGCTTTTTGCTGCTGTCTCTCACAACATCCTCGCGGACAGGATGATGGTGCAAGGGCTAGGTAAGCAGACAGAGAGGTAGACAGAAAACTGGCTGAATTGTCAGACTTCAAAGGGTTGTGATCAACATGACAAAGTCCAGATGGAGGCTGGTCACTAGTGGCGTACCTCAGGGGACAACACTGAAGCCAATGCTGTTTAACATGTTCATTAATAAACTGAACAATGGGACAGAGAGCACCCTCAGCAAGTTTGGAGACAATATAAAGAGGAGTGGTTGGTGCACCAGATGGTTGTGCTGTCATTCAGGGACCTTGAAAGGCCAATAGAAAAAACAGCTCTCAGTCTGAGAGTCTAAACCAGGAATCAAACCGAAGCTCACCAGAAATTTTTCTTCAGTAGTTAATAAGAAAATAATTATGCAAGGTAGGAAGAATAGCTCATCCTACGGAGGACCCTATCTTTTTGACATTCACAGGAATGTGAAGAAAAATAGTAAGGGCTTCTGCAGATGTATTAGTCAGAAGAGGGCAACAAAAGAATTTGTAACCCCCAGAAAAATGAGATGGGGGGATCTGGTGACAACTGACTTGGTATAGGCTGAGGTAGTCAACAACATTTTTGCCTCAGTTTTCATTGGCAGTTGCTCTTTCCACTCTCTGAAGACCCTGAACCTCAAGGTGGGGACTAGGGAAATGAAGTTGCACCCACTATAGGATCAGCTCTGGTGCAGGCGTGTCCCACACTGGAGGGAGGGATTGAGTGTACAGGGAGGTTTCCTCAGCCAGGAAAATGCCAGAGAAATCCAGGGAAGCACAGAAACCCACCAGGAGCCAGCAGCTCTCTTGAGGGCATCTGTTGCGGCCTGGGCAGGGACAGGAGTAATGGCAGCAACCCCCCCCCGCATCACCACAGGCAGCCCTGGGGAGTGCCAGCGACCAGGAACACTGCCAACAGGGCGGGCAAACAGGGCGTGGAGTGTCAGCCAGGGCGTGGCACGGCAGTTGGCGCAGGAGGGCATCTATCTTCGAAGGAGAAGCGTTCCACTGGTCAAGTGGGGGACCTGAATTACACAGAACCCAGCAACTGGGAACTGTTCCATCTCCACAGGCGAGGGGCACTCATCCTACCTGCTCCTCCAGGCAGAGTGATGGGCACCCGTTTGAGAGCAAAGGCTGCAGCTCCGGCTAGAGGGTCTGCACCACCTACCCCAGA
>NW_010140604.1:6452-28582 GCF_000699245.1 Pterocles gutturalis | reverse complement strand
CCTCAGCAAGTTTGCCAATGACACCAAGCTGTGTGGTGCAGTGGACACGCTGGAGGGAAGGGATGCCATCCAGAGGGACATTGACAGGATTGAGAATTGGGTCAATATGAACTTCATTAAGTTCAGCAAGGCCAAGTGCACCTGGGTTGGGGCAATCCTCAGTATGAAAACAAACTGGGGGATGAAAGGGTTGAGAGCAGCCCTGTGGAGAAGGACTTGGGGATAGTAGTGGATGAAAAACTGAATATGAGCCGGCAATGTGCATTTGCAGCCCAGAAAGCCAACCATGTCCTTGGCTACATAAAAAGAAGTGCAGTCAACAGGTTGAGAGAGGTGATTCTCCTCTACTCTGCTCTCATGAGAACTCCGTTTGGATTACTGTGTTGAGCCCTGGAGTCCCCAGAACAAGAAAGACATGGACCTGTTACAGCAGGTCCAGAGCAGGGCCACAGGCACGGTTGTAGGAACACCTCTCCTATTGTCCTGGGTCCAGCTGGGATAGGGTTAATTCTTCACAGAAGCTGGGAGTTGGGCATAGCCGGATATTCGATACCATGCTGACGTCATGCCCGGGATATAAGGGGAAGCTAGCCGGGAGAGGGGTCTCTTTTGTGAAGCTCGTGGTGGTGAGATTTTCATTGTATCAGTGTTTCCATTGTACTCTATATCTTGTCTTATTGTTATATTCTTCTTTCTTTTGCTTTCCTCGTGTGGTATTATTAAAAATCTGTCGTTATCTCAACTCAGGAGGTTCCACTTTTCTTATTCGTCCCCATCTTACCGGGAGGGGAGTGGGGGGGGGAGGCGGTGTTGCGACCACGTGGTGGTGGTGGTCCTGACACCAAGACACCTATAAAGAAAGACTGAGAGATTTAGGGTTGTTCAGCCTGGAGAAGGTTCCCAGGAGGCCTTAGTGTGGTCTTTCAGTATATGAAGGGAGCTTATAAGAAAGATGGAGAAAGATTTTTACCAAAGCCTGTATTGACAGAAAAAGGGGTAACAGTTTTAAACTGAAAGAGGGTAGATCAAATACGTTATATGTAAGGTATCTGATCTAGAGAAAGATGTCCCTGCCCATATCAGGGGGATTGGACTGAATGATCTTTAAAGGTTCCTTCCAGCCCGAGTCACTCTCTGATTCTGTGAGACGGAACCTTGCAAATTCGACTTTTAGATGGTTTAAGTGAAATAACATGAAACTTAGCTGTTGCATGTTAAATGCATAATGAATAACACATGAAAGGAATCCCTTAATAAAGTTCCCAGATTGCTGGAACAAAAGTTCTTCCATGAGTGTGAATGAGCAGAGATAAGCCTGTTGATCTAGAAATATTTTTAAATAATGAAAAGAAAGGAATGAGACTAATGGACAAGCTATTTTACCTGCAAATTAATTCAATCCAAATAACTGACTGTGACTATGAAATATATGTGTTGAGACTTGTTTAAAAAACAATAGCAGTTCCTGCTACTTACACATTATCTGTATCTGCTAAACAGAGAAACAAGTTACACACCCAACTCTGCTATCTACCATGTAGCCACTGCAGCTGATCCTTTGTCTAACTACCATCCAGAATTTGGCAATAAAGCACAAGGCCAACATTTATTTAAGTGATGAGTCAATTCAGAAACATGTAAAACAGATCGTTGTCATATTTCTTTAAGCAAGGTTTCCCCCAGGTTATGTTCAAGGGTTTTGTTTAGAGATTCTAGTCTTATGTACCTTAATTGACTGGATTTTACTGCTTCTCTTGAGACATTTTCTCAGACATAGATCTTCGAAGCTGGAATTTTCTTAGCACTCAGGTTCAATTTTCCATTTCCTAACTGTACCTCTTTACTACTGCTCGGTCCATAAGCGGTACGGTATTAATATCACATCATTCTTTTCTTTCCTTGGCTGATACAAATGCTCTCCATATTTTTGTCAAGTAATTGAGAGAGAAAAAAACAGATTTTTCTAACAACTAGTTGAGCTTTCAGTTCCAATTTTCAGACTGTGAATGCTAAAACAGTGCACTCGCCACTTATAAGTTTAAAATAATAAACATTTGTAAGTCAATTACTCTCTTATATCAGAAATATTATTAGGCTTGGTTAATTGAGTTAAAATTACAGAATTAACTGGTCATATTTAACTTTCTAATGCTATTTGTTATTTTATTAGCATACAGTTTGTCATTCAGTGGTACAGGTGAAAAGCCACCCTTAACTGTAAGATTTCATAGAGATACATGGATATAAAACATGAGAAGCTCATACCATTAGAAGCAAAAACTGAGACAGAGCTTGGTGATAAAGGATCTAGTATTGACTATGGAGAGGAAACAGTCATTTGTGGTCACAATATCACAGAAAAAATCCAGCTCTGATGTTGGAAACTTGTAGATATGAACTTACATCCTTTATGTGTACCACGAAAAGACGGGAAAGTAGCACTGAAAGAATGTCTTTCTTTTTGAAAGAATCTGGTGAGGATCATTGTAGCACAGGGCAGATGAAAAGAGCTTTTATACATGGTCTGTAACAGATGACTAGAATATCAACAGCTTCAAGATGAAAGATTGGTCAGAAAGGATTAATCAGTTTCTACCATGACAGTATCAGAATACTGAGATATGAATGACTGGATTCTCCTTCTTACCAGCATACACAACACACATTTCAGGTTGTGCTTTGCTGCAGTGATGTGCTTTGTATTAGTTCCTGATTCTTTTACTATATTCTTTTAAATTAAAAATGTGTGTCTGTGTAAACTCAAATGAAGGAATGAGTCATCACAGAAATAACCGCAAAAGGACGCTACCACTGAGTAAAGACGTCTGTGCAAAGAGAAAGCCGTCTGAGAAAATCCAGTATTAACGCAACCAGGAAAGCATCCACACCACTGAGACTAAGATATAAGTTAGAGCTGGTTTAGTCTTTGCAAACTGAAAGACCTTCCACGTTGTAGGTTATCTTATTCTATGTGGAACATACATACATTTATCACTGCAAACCCTGAGTAACATTGCTGATAAAAGAACTTTCCTTGTCAACAATTCCTTATGTTTAAACAGTAGTGTAATCTAAGCCTATGTGACTGTGGGTTCAATTGCAATAAATGTGATCATACATTTACTTGAACATAAACATTTCATGATAAATCTCATGTTGTCTCTACGTCCTCTTGAAGAATGTAGTGTTGTGCAAGTTGTACAAGTAAATATGTTGGCATATTAAGATATAGCAATGTTTTTCAAGATACTACTAAGTCAAATACAGCATTGTAATCATAAACAAAATTTAACACTTTAATGTTACATAATACTTTACCTATGTTTGCTGAAAAATTTTGAAAAAAATCATACTGAGATATACAGATGCAAATATATTGAGTGCTACGTGGTTAAGCGCTCTCACTAGAATTCCATAGGGAAAATACTCCGATTAACCTCCCTACGTGTAGGCAAGAGATAGTGTTGAAAGCTTATGGAAACTCCAACTTTTGTCAGCCATAATATCATCTTTGCTGGCAATGTTATGACTCAGACTGTCTGTCTCTAATTAGCACCCTGTTTGGTAACTGAAATTTTTCCCCCACCAGTTATAGAAGCCTGTACAACAGCTTCAGCTTACTCCATCTTTTTCCTTCTTGCCTTGTTATTCTTTCTTTTGTCTTCCTGATTCTTATATCACCTATTATTTTTTTCTTTGCTTCCTTTGATGTAATTTATGTTTGCCAGGGTTCAATTTCTAGTTCTCCTGTTCATGCAAACTTTGAAGGTTTGCAAGAAGATTCTCACTAACAACTCTATAGAATTTGAAAGTTTTTGCTTTGCTTTATTCTCCAGAAACTCTTTGTTGACATTCTTACAGAATTTTTTGCAGTGTAGAGTCCTTTTTTACTAGACATCATCAAGGTCATTGGAGAGTTCTATTACGTTTCAACCATAGGGAAGCTTCAGTTCGCGTTACATCTCATGAAAGCCTAGAGTATAGTTCTCAGTCAGTGTTTCTCTCCCATGTCTCTTCATTGGTATTTGTCACTTACATGGATTCTTCAGTTATAAAGGACAGTTTACACTTTAGCCCTAAATAAATAAATTCAGACGCTATCAATAGGCAAATCCATTGAAGCCACATTTGAATAAATAAACTATTTGTTTTATTAGTTTTTTGTTAGGTTTTTTTTTATTTAGAACAAGTTGAGATGTCATTATGCAACCTCTCACTAATCAGCTACTTCACCAGGAAATAAGATTTTCCATAAGCCTAGACATCCCAATAACTTCAAATGGGGTTGTTGTTGGGATTAGGAGACCCAACTAAACCCACCAACAGCGTCAAGTATTTATATCAATTGACAAGATTAGGCAAGTAAATGGCATTATATTAAAATCAACAAGCAAAACCATCACTTAAAGGATTATACTTATTTCTTGATACAATATTGCAGATTATTGAAGCAGACTCTTAATTACTTTAGTATTACTAATATCAAAGACTAGACAAGGATGATGTAAGGCAAATAGAACAAGGATGACAAAACTGGATAACAAGGATGAAGGAACTTGGTAAGTACAGACGGAGGCGACTGAGTTTAGGGACTGAGAGTTACATGAAGTTTGTGACTGAAACAGTAGGTGGTGGGAGGGGCAGAAGACAAAGTCAAAGACAAAAGACAGGAGAAAAACTACGCTAAATCTGCCATGCTCTGCTTATTTGACATTTACACTAGCACTTATTGGAAAAGTTGTTTTTTTTCTTTTAACTTAAGCTATGTTCCAAATCATTATGCTAATTGACCAACATAAGCACAGTTAAAACACAAAAAGAAGTTTCTTTTCAATCCTGACTCGATGGTTTAAAATCACATCACCATGGAACCTCTGCAACTTTTTAACTTGTGTGGAGAAGTCTTTCAATTTTTCTCTTGCACCTTCACTCTTAGTTGACTTAATGAGTCACAAATTTGTTTCATTTATGTGACAGCACAACAACTGACCAGTTTTAAAATATCAGAGGTGGGTAGCCAAGAGCCCAGTTTATAATATTAGGGGAAAAAAAATAGTTAAAACTCAGGGCTGAGGATCATTTTAAAGTAAGTCGTGATTCCAGATTAAAATTCTGTCCCTGTTAACAACTGAAGAAAAATCTTGCAAATTGGCTTGCAAAATTTTATTTGTATCTATATATAGGAAATTCAGGGAGAAGATGGGTGTCATTACACAGAACAGCTTTACATGCATGAGAAAACGTTAGCTTGGCTAAATGTCTTCTAGTCTTTTATCAAAACAAGAATTTACAAATCCTGTTGTGTACACAGTGAAGAAAGGAAGCTGTTTTTTCCCATTTAATAACATGACATCTCTTTTCAGATTGATAGTAAGAGTACTTAAGGAGGCTAATATAAAAATGACACTTAAGAGTAAGCATGGGTTACAGCATAAGATGTACAAGTACTCACTGACTTTACAACTTATTTAGCAAATTCTTCTGTTAGACTAAAGCAGATGTTTCTCTTTGTGCAGTGAATTTAAAGTCTCTCCCTGGGAAATAAAAAAGATCAACCTCTTAATACAGTATTGGCTTACAACATTTTTCTGTACAATCATCACTATGTACAGTCCTTACTGAGGGATCTTGTACAACTACCAACAAGGACAAGATGTCCAAAATCTGCTTGTCAGTCTGACATTTTAATTATTTTGCAATGCTTTTGAATTGGATCTCTAGCAACCAGCTGCTTCTTTCTGTCAGGGTTTATTTTGTTAAAAGAAGTCGTGACTTAAACCAGCCCTCAGAGATAAATACAATTTTCGCATCTCTTCTAGTAGCCATTTGGCTTCCAAGTTTCAGTTTTCACCCTTTTTCAAAAGATAAAAACACGTAATTGCGTCCTATGAGAGTCTTATGTAGCACTGCTCTCTAAAATCACAGAATTGTAGAATGGTTTGGGTTGGAAGCCACCTTAAAGATCATCTAGTAATCATCCTGATCATCCTGAAATTGATTTGACTGTGATAAGTACTTTCAAGCTAAAATATATAACTAACTATATTTTTGTAAAAGTATAATTTATAAGGATATCTTGTTGACAGCTATTCACAATAAAAGCAAAAATAAGAAACAAGGACAAGAATAAACTAAAAACCCAGATACACAAACAATAATGAAGAAAATAACAAAGACCAGAGCTCTTACGTTACTAATGGTCGGGTTTTTGAAGAAAGCAGTACAGCAGAGACTTGAGGTGGCTCAACCAGCTCTGTACTGTGTATGTGTCCATGTGTGTTCATATGTGTATGTGTTTATGTGTGTGATTTGCTACTTATCCTCAAGCTGAACTGGCCAGCAAGTTAGAGGCGACCAAAGTCTGGAAAAAAAGCCAAGGTCAGGACTGAAGGCTGGATAACCAGAGCCCAGGGCACGGGCAAGGAGTCTGGGCAGATGTGATTGAATAGGACAGACTGGTCAGGGTTTGAGGGACCATGTGTTGGTGGATCAGAAGAGTGTCGGAGGTGTGTGGGGGGGGGGTTGGCGCTGAGTATTAACTGGGGAGCTCCTGCCCTGGTGAGCTGGAGAAAAGGAATGTTGTTCATGTCTTTGTGAATGCTGCTGGGACTTACGTGGGTGCCAGGAAGAACACTGCTCTCTGCCTGTGTCAATCTGTGTTAGCTGGATCTCTGTGCACTGTGTCCGTGTGTATATGTATTTTTGTAGTACATGCTCAGATTTGCTGCTGTATGGTCATCCGAAGGGCAACAACAGCAAACAGACTGAGAAGGACAACTCTCTTGAGTCCCAGATTTGGCTTGACCTTAACAATATGAATAAGTACTGATATATTACTCAGTAAAAAAACACCTGTTCTTTAATGTAAATTAAAACTGCAATCTAAGAATTGGCAATAAAATAGGTAAAATCTTTATAGAATAAGACTTTTCATTCCTGAAATGTAAACCACTTTAAACTTGGTTTGGGGAGTTAGTGAAAATGTTGAGTCAGCACTATAATACTAATTAGACAGCAACATCTGGTGAAAAAAATGACTCTTAATAACTGACTGGCATTGGTTTGGATTGTGGCATTCCTAACACTGTGTCTATTTAGAAAAAATTGTTTTTATCAAATGTCTTTAAAAAAAAGGACAATGAAACTTTAAAGCCAGATGTTTTTTTTTTTTTTTTTTACAGTTAAGGTGACGAGACACTGGAGCATGTTGCCCAGAAAAGTTGTGAGTGCCCCATCCCTGAAAGTGTTCAAGGCCAAGCTGGATGAACAACCTGATTTAGTGGAAGTTATCCCTGCCCATGTCAGGGGGGTTGGAACTAAATGATCTTTAAGGTCCCTTCCAACCCAAACCATTATATGATATGATTCTATGATATGATTCATTTCCAAGTAAGTCAAATTATCACTTTAATCTTAAATGAAAGACATTCAGAGTAATAAATTCAGGTCATTTCATGATTCTAAGCAAACATTCTGTGATTAGAGGGATCTGAGAAGCATAACAGGGCTCTGAACATAAGCAGAGAAGGAAGTGACACGAACAAAACACTTCTGCTCAGGCTTTACCACCACTGGATCACAGACAAACACAGAGGAAAAGATCTGGACGAAAAGAAGAAATTCTGGAGATGGTACAACCTTTGTCTTGTCTTTTGTCAACACTGTAAATGGTATCTGGCTTATGCATGCCTTTTGGTAACATACTGTGATAAACTGATTTGTTGATTTGCTGTTTTGTATACTGTTTTCACAGCCTAGGAGGTTTTAGATTACATTTGGTAATTTCTTCTGAAGAAAGGGAAAAAAGAAACATTTATCTGAAGGAAGAGATATGGAAGAATGGGTATCTTAACCTTACACTACTTCTCTGGGAGACTATCAGTTGTCTTACCAACTAACCGATAAAAGTACATGTGGACTGTCCAAACCATGTTTAAAAGAGAAAGGAAATAATTAAGTGCTGGAGAAAACTGTCTATGATGTAGTTAATTTGCACAGGAAATAGTTTCTCAGGGCAAGTTTCTGATGCCAATACACGGTGCATCTGTTCAGATTTTTTATTTAAAGGCCTGAATATCTTATTCTTTTTCATAAAAGAATCATAAAACCTTCATCTGAAAATACAAATGGATATTGTATTTCCAAATGTTATTTGTATTACAGTATTAATATTATTCTGAATTAAACAGCAGCACACAGAATGGTCTGATATGTCGACTATTCCTATGGGACTCATAGTATGTCAGATGGTTTGGATAGCTCCTTCCTTGAATTAATATTTTTAATTATGCAAATATCAATTTCATGTAAATACATTTGGATTTTAAACTAATATGAGGATTTAAAATTAAAGCATAAAACTAAGAATTACCTATTTTCTTGATTTCATGCTTAAAGAATCCTACAACAAACCTCAGCATTAGTAAATCCTCAGGATCATTTCATGGGAAGTCTCAGACTGCAAATATCATCTCCTTCACTCTTTATATATAAAATAGAAAGACTGTGGTGGAAGCTAATCATCTCCTAACTGATGACTCTTTTTCAAAAGCTCACCATTTTTTTGTTAAGTGAGAGAATTACTGCAAAGATTATCCTAAAACCAGAAACTCCCCAAAACACATTTCTGTTTTCAAAATAAAGCTGCTCACAATTAAGTTAAGCAAGCTGGAATTATGTAAGAAAATAGCAAAAAGCTCACAAAATATTCAACTGAAGACAGAAAACCTGCTAACAGAGAGGGTAAAAAAAAAATCAAATTTAGCAATATAATATAATTGCTTGTGTTGTTCACCAGTTGCATGACTGACTAGAATTTAATGCTCATTTTGTTTTCACAGTCTGCATTATTGTTTCAAAAGATGTGTAATCATGCTTTTTATAACTGTTTACAATGCATACAGGTACAACTCTTAGGAGAAATGCATGTTAGGAAGCAAACAGAGACATGTAATACAAATAGTTATTATTCTAAACTACATCACTGATAAGTCTTATTCTGCCAGTGTTCAGATTATCAGTACTTGTAAATTGTCTTAATATCCAGTGCTGAAAAGCACTACACAGGCATAGAAGCAGTATTTCACATAGTGGTATGTTTGACTCTACCTTCTTCCCCTCCTCATGTACCTTGATGCCATAAGCATACTCTATCTACACATAGGTTTGATTTATTTATGAGTGGATCAGAAAAACCTAGAAATATGGGGTTTTATTTCCATACTTGAATGATTGTTTCTACTTCCCCACAGCTATGCCAAGGAGCAGCAGAGCCAAGCAGCTCTGCAAGCCAAGGAGGCTGAGGAGTGGGACCCACAGCAGGACAGGCAGGGGAGGGATAAGGCTAGCAGGGCGCAGTCCTGCATGGCTGAGCAAGGCGAGCAGGGCATTTCTGGGGGCAGCAGCCAGGGTCAGCCAAGAGTCCAGGATTCACCCTACACACCCAAGCTCAAGACAGACCTGGTCTGGGGGCCAGGTCAGAGATATGAGACCAGGCTCAAGGCAAAGACGCCATGTTGGTCAGTCAGAGACTAAGGATGAGATCTTGAATTTGAAAGCAAGCCCCAGACAGAAGAGGGGTTGAACCATGATGAAGCATCACAAGGACTGACACTTGCATGTCCCTGAGGTGGTCATGAGTCCAGGCCACCAAAGGAACACCCAAAGGGAATGAACTCTGGCACATGATCAGTTTTCTAAAGGAAGACTCTCCAAAACCTGTGATTCATATTTTAACAAATTAAATTCTTTAGTAAAGCTGATCTATTACCCTAATCTCTTGAGAAATCTTGACACATTTTAATGTATTGCTAACCAAAATTTATTAAGAGAAAAAGCAGTGTCAGAAAATGCATGGTTGAGGTACAGTTACAGTACTGTGGCTTATGCATTATCAGTGATTTTTATTTTTATTTTTTTAAGAGAGACTTTTTTAGTAAGTCATCATTCAGTCAGTGTAACTGAAACCCTCCTCTTCCAAACCCCCACAAGAGCACAATATACCACAAATTACAAAAGAATATATATGTTTCTACAGGTTTATCCTGAGTTCCTCTCTAGCTTGAATAACAATCCTACAGATGGTGAGCAAACAAATTAGTTTTTATTTTTGATGGCATTACTGAAAGAAGGAACATTAAAGTTTAGACAGGAGCTGTTACACAGATTTTTAGAAGAGTTCTGAAACTCGTCTATTTATTTGGGAAAGCCAAAACTTTACAATGCAGCAGGTCAGTGGTAAGGGAAGCCACAAGATAAGTGGAAAATCCAAGTGTCTGTCTTTGCTCTGATGCAAAGGAGAGGGCCATATCCTACAGCATTCAGCTGGCTAGTATGCCTCTGGTGATGCTTAGCATTGAAGTGCAAATCTCTGGTTTGAATCAGGCAAAACAGAGCTTTTGTTATCACACTTTCCTGATAAACTTCCTCACCACTTATATGAGAAAGAGCTTCTGGACCATTTCTTATTCTCTGACTTCTTTCTGGATTCAGAATAAGAATTTTTTTTAGTCTCAAAAAACTTCAGGAGGCTGGACAAAAATTCTAGCTTAGCTCCCTTTGGTAGAAATGGAAACAAAACTTCTAATATTTCAAAATAGATGCAAGAAAGGTATGTGATAAAACAATAAAAAAATCTACAGCATAATCCTAACTAGAAAAACTTACTGCTTATAAAGCACGTACAGTACTGCCCTGGTTTCAGCTGGAACAGAGTTAACTTTCTTCATAGTAACTAGTAAGAGCCTGTGTTTTGTATTTGTGCTGAGGAGAAGGCTGATCACATACTGGTATTTATAGTTGCTTTCGGGACAGTCAAGGACTTTCCAGCTTCTCTGCTGTGCCAGTATCTGCAGGGACAGGAGAATCTAGGAGGAATCACAGCCCCAATTACTAGCCTAAGATTTGATCTTAGGTTTAGGATTGAGACCTAAATTGGCCAATAGTCTATTCCATATCATGCATGTCATGTCCAGTATATAGTTGAGGATCTGTCTGGAAGTGGCCCCTCTCCCTCTGGGTCGTCTCTTTCAGGGTTGCCCCTCTGTCAGTCATCTCTCAGTCTTGGATGCTCAGGCTCTTATCTCTTTTCTGGGATTGCAGTTTTGGTACTCTCCCTGCTCTGGGGTCATTAGCAGGGTTGAACCTTGGTCATCGGGTGGTGAGCAGTTTACTGTATACCACTCATTTGTGTATTTGTATACATTGCCATTATTATTATCATTATTATTTTCAATGTTATCTTAGTCTAGTTATTAAATTGTTCTTCTCTCAACCCACGAGTCTCTCTTCCCTTTAACTATCTCCTCCATCCCCAGGAGATGGCATGGGGGAGCAAGCAGTTGTCGTGGTGTTGCACTGCTAGCCAGGGTCAAAGCCTTAACAAGTACTTACAAAGGAAGGAATGGGAGGAAAATAAAACTTAGCTTTCAGAGCTGCTGTTATTGCATCTAGCATATCAGCAGTCTTCTTTAAGAGGCAAATCCAACTTCAAAATTAAAGACATTGAAGTTTTTAAATTAACACTATCATGCTCTATATACTGAATCTTAGAACATAATTACTTGTCTTGCTGAGAAGACAGCTGCAGGCAATGCAACACTTCAGTGTTAGAAGGCATTGTCTTCCACAGACTATATAAAAATGCAAAAGTTAATTTCTTGCTCTATAGTAGATAACATCCAGTTGTGCATCATAAGTTCTGGCTTCAAATTATAAGCTTGTATCAATGAAAATGACATGTATATCATCATCATACTGCTTAGACACCGTTCATGGTCCCATGCATTCAGCGGTATGGGGAAAATAGAATGACAAAATGCACATGGAAACAGATAGTTACATTCCTAACTAACCTTATTACAAAACATTTATTATGTTTGCATGAATGTAAAGGATATAATAGAGTATTATAATAATGTAATATTGTATCTGTCCTTTTATCAATATAGATTTTTGTTCAGTGACTATTAAGGGAGTAGGCCGTGATTGTGGTTTCTGGATACACTAGCAAAAGTTATTCTGAAACTTGTTAAATTACCCAAATCCACCGTTATTTGAATAGATCCTTAAACCCACTAAAACAGTGTATTAATAAATTAAAAACATTACAGGAAAAAAGTGATATACCTCATCATGTTTTTTGTTGTGAGTACGCTTTTATTTTCAAGAGTGAGATAGAATAAGCACTAACATTATTAATTTGTACCACGATTGTTACAAAGTCACTAAATCTAAAGGTACGTGTAATGTAACAGATACAACCGTATCACACCCAGCACAGAGAGCAAAATGTGGAATACTCCATTAGTGTATTATAAACCTCTTGCTGTTAAAATTGTTTTAATGACTCACATTTTTCCTTTTTTGTTCTTTTGATATTCCCTGTAGAATTTCTGTGCAAAATTACAATCAGTTTTAATCATTTAATTATGCCACATAATACTGATTCCCCAAATGAAAGGCATAGTTCCTTTAGCAAGACTGTCATAACTGTTTAAATACTCTCTTATGATAAGGGGGTAAATTTACATACAGAATTGTAGGATAGGGACTAATTTACTTGGCAGTAAATTGGTGCCCTCCAATAGCGATGTATAATTAAAGCTATTAGACAAAATATTTATCAGTTATAAACTCATCATTAACTTTATTTAGAAGTTTTATGAGGCATTACTTTGTGTTGCTTTGGCTGAAAGGTATCAAGAATAAAAACAGTTCTTTTTCCAAAGTCACTGAAGCCTTTCCTAAAATGTTATTTGCTGCTCACTGAGGATTAACTGACATGGGATGATGTTCTCTTGTGACCAGTAGCTAAGCAAAACTAGGAAAAAGATAAGGACACTAAAAATTTCCAACTATTATGTTGCCATGTAAACAATTGAGTTAGTATTGAGAAAGGAAGGAGAGAATGACTGTGGGTCACAGGAAAAAGATTAACATTTTGGACAATAAGATAATTTATTAAATTACGATAGGTGCTATGAAATTGGTAGAAATCCCAGTGTTCTGAATTATGGTCTCCTAATTAGAATGCTAGAAATCAATCAAGTTCTATAATGCCATTGTACTTAAAACCTGAAAATAAATTTTTTTCGGAGATTTGCTAACTGAGTGGAAATTATGGGTAGAGTATAACCCTCAATATTCTTTTTTGATTAATCTAGCTCAGAATACAACTTTCACATTTCAAGAGACTAAAAATATGTAGTTTAAGTTTTTTAATCTGACTTCTCTCATATTTAGTCCAGTCTTGCTTGTTTTGGAGGGGTTGAAATTATGCTGAGACTAATAGATATTTTTCCACCATTTAATTTTAGGTAATAATTTATTCTGGCTACAGACTCCCAGCAACCAGAACTGAATGTGTGTAGTGTGACGGTGAGGATGAAATAAGGTTTTCTTCAAATCCCTGAACATGCAACAACACTATAAAATTCCAGAGTCCCATTGATTATCCAAATAGTGTCTAAAATACGCAGGAAGATCTTATGTTTGATAGATTAGGCATTGTATATGGATAATATTCCTGCACTACATTGATAAGAGAGCACTTGTCAGCAGTGGTGTGTATAAGGGGTTAAAGACGAAATAGAGAGTTGGATATAGTTCTGAGACACACTCACTTTGCTGAACTCACGACCATATTTTTCCTGCTTTGTCAACGACTGTGAAATATATGTTATACAAGGTTCTTGTGACTCCTTGGAGGCACATGTCCCTACCTTCGCCTAGAGAAATTGCCTGTGAAATTTCAGTTTGCCTGGTGAAGTCGTCTGTGAAAAACCATTGTTACATGCTCAGTCACTTTTGCAGGCCTTCTTTGTCCTCAAAACACAAAAGGCATTCAACAACATTTTCCTGAAACTACGACTCAAATGATTCTAGGATGATCTGCAAAAGGGCACAGAAGTGACACAATTTAAATTGCAAAGCATTATGAAGGACCTTCCCAATAGAGAAGGGAACAAGACAAAGGAGGTTCAGTTCTTTCACATATCCTTAGTAGGCTCAAAAATGTTACCACTCTGAGTCCTGGAGAAGGTGACTGAATTTTGCCACTTAAAGGAGACATTGGAGTCTCTGATCACTTCTCTAACAAGTGGATACTGGCGGCCCAAAAATTAGGTAAGAGCTGGCAAAGTGTGCTTGCAGCCCAGAAAGCCAACCATATCCTGGGCTGCATCAAAAGAAGCGTGAGCAGCAGGTCGAAGGAGGCAATTCTCCCCCTCTGCTTGTGAGACCCCACCTGGAGTACTTCGTCCAGCTCTATGTCCCCAGTACAAGAAAGACATGGACCTGTCAAAGCAGGTCCAGACTAGGGTCACAAAAATGGTCATAGGGCTGGAACATTTCTTCTCTGAAAAAAAGTCTGAGAGTGTTGGGGTTGCTCAGCCTGGAGAAGAGAAGGCTCCGGGGAGACTTTTGTGGCCTTTCAGTGTGGAAAGAAGGCTTATAAGAAAGGTCCCTTCCAACCAAAACCATTGGATGATTCTGTCATTCTATAATTCTGTGACCATGAGTGGACTAATCAATGCGTGTATTTAAACTATGTGATCATGAATAGTCAGAAGGGAAACCTTGGGGATATAATAGACAGCTTCATGTAAACATCAGCTCAGTTTTCAGTGTCAATCAATAAAGAAAAAAATAAGTTATTTGAAAAGAACAGGGCAGATAATAATTATAAACACACAATTTACCTCCCAATTAGTACATTCTGCAGCACTGTTGAAAGTAAGGGGAAGACTAACAAAAATAATTGAAAATATATCATCAAACATATCGCTGTTCACCCTGGTTTGAACTGGAAGTGGACTAGAGATTTTCTGCTATTCCTTCTAACTTGAACTGTTGTAGCCCTTCAGGTAGGACAGGTGGCAGTGCTTAGCAAATATATAAAAATATAACACAAGCAGGGGATTCTATTAACTAACTCCCAACTGTCCAATTTCCTTTTGTGGAAGTGGACTAGAGATTTTCTGCTATTCCTTCTAACTTGAACTGTTGTAGCCCTTCAGGTAGGACAAGTGGCAGTGCTTAGCAAATATATAAAGGGGATTCTATTAACTAACTCCCAGCTGTTCAACTTCCTTTTGGTGAGCAAAGCATTGCTGAAGTCTTTAAGACAACCTAATAACAAACAAGGTCCTGTAACAGAGTTATCTACAGAAAACTAAGACAGGACAAAATGTAGGCAAGGAAATCAAGAGGCCAAGGTTCTGGTAAGCGACAGTACAAAAATACAAGTAAATAAATTACTTCAGAAGTTGCAAGGGAAACATTACTTGTTAAATTGGTATTCACTGAGACCAAAATGAGACTAAAGCTATATCACTTGGGGAACCCTGGATGAATCACTGTTAATTTTAAACTGATAAGGCCACTCTGACTTGAGCCTGTAGGCAAATATCTTTTTCATCAAGATATTTTATGATCAGGTGTGTGGTCTAGATTTCAGAATAGGATTGTAGAGCATAGACACTGTGTAATTTAACAGATATAAATGTTCCATGGGAAGTGAGTGGTGCTAAGGTATGTGTTTATACTTTCTATCTTGCTCAATACGGTGTAGAGAGGGACAGAGACTGAAGGGATTAATAGAACCACTAAAATTACTGTCAGGGGAAAAAAACCCAATGAAGCAATAATTCTTTCAGGGAGCTTGTGTCTTTGAGTTATAATATGGCTACAGAAAAAAAGAGCAACAAACAGCTCCAGAGACCCACTGGCATCCACATATTCATCTCATAAAAGGGCACTGGGGTTAAACCATCTAGAAGCTGTCTCTTCAATTACTTTAAAAGGCTAAACGAATGGTGATCTTTTTCTAAGGCCTTGCTACACTGGGTAGTCCCTGCAGGTGAAAAAAGATGATCAGACTGACAAAATTCAGTGAATGTACAGTTAGTGCTCTGTATTGCACAAGCCAACAGCCTGGAGACAAGAAAGGAATGTCAAGTCCCCTTTTATTATTGCTTCACTGCACTTGTTAACTGTTGGTTTTTCATTGATGATATTTTGGTTGTCACTTGATCCTATTTCTGTATGCTCAACTCCTCTTAAATGTTTGCTTTAAGCACTGGAGCAAACTGTAATCTCAGTTACCACAGTGTAAAGCAAGAGTAACTCCAGTGCAGGCATTGGAGTGACATGGTATAAAACCAAACTCAGTTCAGAAAAACACTCACTGAATACATGTTGTGAATTTAAGAGTCTTTTCTGGCACAGAGATACATGTGAAATTATCCCTGAAAAGCCTTCCTATAGCTATCCGATATTGCTACAGCATGTGCGCTGGTTCTTCTTCCTGCAAACAACAAAGCTATTCTTTCCTATCTTCCTGACTCATCGAGTCATTATCCCACTCACAGATTTTCTGATTCATTTGTGTGCCTTGTAAGGAACAGAGATAGTCCAAAAGGTCTCTAAAAATATCACCAAGAATTTCAGTGCTAGAATGAGAAAGGCTTATGGATATCTTTTCCATGCACACTCAAAATCTTGTTATGGGCAAATAGAAAGAATGCTTCATATATATATAAAACAAATATCTTATTGTTAATATAATTTAAATCTAATAATTGTTAGCCAGATAATTATCACAGGAAAATAAAAAAAAAATACACTTAAAATTTTTAAATACACAATTCTCTGCTTCTACTCCTTCTCCTGGTGTTATGCTCACCCTTCCCCTGCTCTTGTATATTTTTCTACTCTTGGTGTGTCTGGTGGAGCATTACCAGGAATTGTTAACACCTGGAGTCCTTTGCCAGGACTGACAGATATGATGTTCATGTTGATAGTTTCTTCCTAGTCTCTCTGTGGTCCACTTGGGGTAATTTTCGTGTGTTTGGTAGCATGCCGTTTTTTCACTGGCCTGTGGCTGCAAGTTACATCCAATTTGTCTATATATGGTGCTTTTTATATGTGTTAGGTACATGTTCTCTCTTCTCTTTGTTACCCCCACATTCTTTTTTGTCCAGCTCCAGGTCTCCATTTGTTTAACGGATCCCAGGTAAGTTGTCTGTAGCCAAGGGGTGTTTAGTGAAAAGCCTATGTCCCATGCCTGTACTCCTCTATGTTGCATCGTGTTTCCACATTTTTCAAGGACCCTGCTATCATAACAGGCCTGTGTTTCTCCACCCTACATCACTTCTCCAATGGAGTGAACTGCACCAGTGGACAAGGGAAGAGCTACAGACGTCATGTATCTCAACTTCTGTAAGACCTTTGATAGTGGTTGCCTACAACATTCTTACCTCTGCATTGGAGAAATATGGGTTTGAAGGATGAACCATTTGATGGAGAAGGTATTGGCTGGATGTATGCAGCTGAAGTTACGGTCAATGACTCCATGTCCAAATGGAAACCACTGAGTAGTGTCCCTCAAAGGTCCATTCTGGGATCAATACTATTTAATATCTTCATTAATGACACAGGTGATTGAGTGCAATCTCAGCAAGTTTGCACATGACACCAAGCCGAGTGGTGCAGTCAACATGCTGGAGGAAAGGGATGCCATCCAGAGGGACCTTGACGAGCTTGAGAGGTGGGCCTGTGCAAACCTCATGAAGTTCAACAAGGCCAAGTGCAAGCTCCTGCACGTGGGTCAGGGTAATACCCAGTATCAATACAGATTGGGGGATGAATGTCTTGAGCGTGACCTTGTGGAGCAGGACTTGGGGATACTAGTGGATTCAGACAGAGCAGGACTGACAAACCCCAGTCCTGAGCCTTTCAGTCTCAGTATAAAGCTCATAGAACACCACTAGCAATGGTAATACTATATGAGAAGGCTGTAGATTAACAGATATAGCTTGCAGTTCCTGCTCTGGTATAGCTTGCAGTTCGTGCTCTGGTTTATACTTTGTGGGTTTGGAAGGACATAATTAGCTGTGTCCCTAAGAAAACAAATTACTAACCTTTTTTGCATTATTTGCATTTGATTAAGGGTTTCCTTTTTTCTACTGGGAAGGGATCATGTAGTCTCACTGCTTCTCAAAGAGAGAGAGAAATATAGGATTCCACTGTCATTGACTACAGTTGTTCTCACATAGAGACCACAAAAACATTAAAATTAAAAAAAAAAAAAAAAAAAAAAGATAAAATTATTGGCCTCAGCCCAAAGCAAGTGCGAGGACCCGTAATGTACTGGAAGAACTGCAGAAAGTCAGCTTTTAAAATGTCTGCAGGTATTGAAAATTCTTTACAAAGGGATAAGTTGTGAAATGTGTTTTTCTGCTATACCCTGTTCTTGTAATTGATGTCATTTCCCCCACTCTGCTCTTTGCTGTCTGCCTGCTGCACCATGAGAAATTATTAGCTGTGATAAATTTTAAAAGCACTGTGGAAATCAGCTAACTGATTTAGATTCCTAAATTGGTCATAGGATGAATTGCAGGGATAGTAACAAAGCTCCAATCTTTTTTGGTCATGAAAAAAGCTGCACAAAGTCATGCTATCAAATGTGAGTATTCACAAAAGTGATAAGCATTATTAACATTCTTGATCATATCTTTACACACTTGTGCTCGTAAATTAAGCAATTTTGCAAGTATGTTAGCAAGTAATTGCAGCTAAAACTTTCTGCCTCCTGGAGTAAAAAAATAATTATTAACCTGGTATTTTCAGTAGTTTGATAACAGCTAGGTTACTGTGGATCTTTTGGATGTGTTACAGAAATGCAACATGCATTTGTAGTGACTTGATTTTTTTTTTTAATACTTTCTATAAACAGATTGTTTTAGAAATTAAAAGAAAATAAAGATCAAATTCTAAAAGTACAATTTCTCTAGCAGCCAAATCTCATAGTGGGCTTTCAAACCACGAGTTAGGTACTTAAACAATATGGACGGAAGGCTTAAACACATCAGAGTCCTAGCCTTACACCTTCGTATTCATGTTTCCGTACCTTCACCTAATTACGTACACTTACACCACATTTTTGAAATAATTAAATGGCTCTCTTTTTCTTAAAGGTACTGCCAGATGGGGTTTACAGAGCAGTTAGATGCTGAATAAGTATTTTGTTCTGTTCTCTCTCTGCGTGAACTCTGAACTAGAAGAGATTCCAGCTTGCTCCAGGTACAGTTTATAGTCTTATGTTGTTTTACAATGACTCTATAGTGTTAAAATATATAACTCGTATTTCATGCAGAGTAACAGAGTTTAAACAAGGGAAAGGGCCTGTGGTCTGCTTCAAGCAGTCCTAAGGAAGATGGGATTTTGCTTCACTAGATTTGAAACTGAGGTAGTACTGTAAGTACATGGCCAAGGCACATAACAGCCACAGTCATATCTTCTGCAGCATCCAGTACAACAAACATTCTCTGATGGGTTGGGCAGAGGACCAATTAATTTGTTGATTCCAGTACACCCTACTTAATATAAAAGCATCATGTCACTTAAAAACTGCCAATAAACAGAATTTTACGTCCCAAGTTAATTTAAATAGATAAAATTTATAATTATATTGCATTCTAAGCACTTCTTTGGTTTATATCCTTTCTTAAAGGTTCAGATACAGGTAAGTAAACTGGACTAACCTTACGAGCCTGGCTTCTTATTTGGTTCTCAGTCATAGCAGCTAACTTGATTAGAAAATATACTATCTACTGGCTTCTGTACATAGAATTAAATTCAGAATATACTTCCCCTTGTTCTGTAGATCTCCTATATATATACATATGTGAAGCCATGCATATTAGGATGGACAAATATTTTGACAACTGTGAATATGGAAGGGAATAAGCACCATAAAAAGAGAAAAAATATTTATGACTGTATCCAAAATCCACTGATATCAATAAAAATCTTGTTGACTTTTAAAGTCTTTGAATCAAGTTCTCTGACAACCTAAGTTATTATTATTAATATGCATCATATATTTGCAGCATTTTTTTGTCTCCAGATTGTAATATCAAGTTTTTATCTGGCAAGAAAACCTCACAACAATGTAACCAATCAGTTACATTTATATTAATTGTGTCTATGCTTGTTTCTGTCCTGTTCAAAATCAATTGACCGTTGTTTGCAATAAAACACATTGCAAAATACGATTTACTAAGAAGGAGAACTTTTCAAATTAATTTGTCGTAGTGAAATTAATTCTTTCTAGGCTTCACATGTTAAAAATATCTGAAGAGTTGAAAATTATGGGTGTTTATATTTAACAATTGGAAATATATTTTTTAATAATGGATGGGATACCGGTGACTTGTATTATACTATATTGAAAGTCCACTTCAAAGTTGTTCATAAAGGTAGCCTAGCATAAAGCATCTGAATATTTTAATTTAATTTATTCTTCCCTCTTCTCATTCTTTACTCTAGTCCAAATTATGTCTTTTACCTTATAGAGAAAAAGAAAGGTTGAGGCTATGTATTCTGTTTGAAAAAGGAGATATCAAGAAAGATTAAAAAAAGAAAGAAAAAACAAACCAAAAAAAAAAGGAAGTTATTCAACTTTGCAGAGTTTGGTTTTGATTTTCTCCAGCTGAAAGTTGTCCATATTCAGCAAAAAAAAAAAAAAAAAAAAAGCCTGAAACAGTTGGATTTTGTAGCAAAGGTATCTGATAAAACCCCACTTCCAGCTGTGGTCTCTAGTTAATATATTGATCTAGGACTTTGGCCTCAGTTCCTGGCTGTTCCAGGCTTGGGTGACCTGTGCAGTTTTTGCCCATCTCTACAAGCCCTTAGAAAGAATTTAGAATACTCTTACTTCACCTTTCAAGTCTCAGTTTCAGTACATTTATATTTGAATACATATGAGGTAAACCAGCACAGCAGTGAAGAATAGCACAGAGGTATTATAAAACTGAGCTTCCTGAGGCTGTTTAATGGGCTGTAAAATTTCTGACATAAAAGATAAAATATGAAAGTTCATGTCTGCCGTAGTGGTTACACTGAGATGCTCCAAAAAAGCATATATAGAATTTATAGAATCTTTACTGTACTCTGCAATAATGTTCTGGAATATATAAACAACATGAAAGAACATCTTTGTTGTCATTTAATGGCACCTAAGTTTAGTGATTATGTGGCAAAAATGGTCACAGTCTAGAAGGTGGATTCTGTCTGGAGGAAATCAGTTAGCATGTTGAGTAAGCAGGTGGTAATCTGGAAGCCACAAGGGGATAATTTGGAAGATAATGCAACCACATTAAAGTAAAAGTGCCAATGGGTGTTATGAAAACCCATTCATTATTTAAAAGTTCCTGTAGTATTTGTGATTTGCGTAATATTTGCTTTCTTTTTATGTAACACATCACCTTTGGCAATAAATGTCTCCTTGTTTACTCAGTGGCTAACATTTGAATGTAGCACATTACATTACATTTTCATATATACATAATGTCTGAATGTACACAGTTCATCAAAGATATATGTGATGAGTATGATCACAGGAGGCATAAGCATTTCTATGTTTTGATTTGGAAAGCACAAATAGACTCTTCAGTGAAAATGTGAGATTGGAATTTGTTGAAGCAATTACAAGTCAGTCTTTAGTTTACAATTTCCCCTAATAAGCCAAAGCCTCGATTATATTGAGAATTTCTAAGAACACCTCCTTTTACTTAGTTTTAGGAAAAAAAAACAGTCTCAGACTACCTCCATGTCACAGTCCCGGCTTCAGTTTTGAGGTAGATATAGCTGGAGATAACTTGCATGCTTATACAAAATTATATTTAAAATAGTATTTCCTTCTTGAATCATCCTTAAATTATTCCTCCAACCCAGAATATGGTATTCATTACCTGAGAACTTGAATTGCTTCACCAGGAGCCATTAAGATAGCTCCACAACAGAAAGTCAAATAATCTGGTGGAACAAGTACTGACAAGGGAGGTATGAATAGATTCCAACCTTTCAGGTGGAAATGGTCCCTGAACATGTGTCTCCCATATCCAGAGAGGTCTATAACCTCTGGTCCGTAATTAGCACTAGTAGGCTTTGCAGTGATTAATTTTGAAATATTTAATATACTAAAAAAATATTAAATTATTTAAGTGAAAATTTAAAAATCTGTTTTCAGATTTTTTAAATTTTCACTTGGTTCTTCAAATCATTTTCAAATCTACTCAGATGCCTAAAATTGATACTTGTGTAAATTTACATACTGTTTACCAGTG
>NW_010140604.1:0-6414 GCF_000699245.1 Pterocles gutturalis | reverse complement strand
CATACACAGAACTTAGAAAGACCTTGTAGTCTCCTAAAACTCCCAAGCTCAAGTCAATATCCTGGAAGATCTAAAGGAGTGTTTAGAAATCAGATATCCTTTCAGCTGTTTCAGAAATGAAGTTAATCTTGGTAGTCTTTCTAAGCCAAAAAGCTAATTGGGAATGAAAAAATATAAGAAGGAATACTCAAGCCAATGTTTAAAAGCTATGTCACTAGATTTTCTGACTGATTTAAAACAGACATCTGAAATAATAGCCTTGGACAAATTTTTATTATTGATGTTGTTGGTCATATAGATTTCACACTGTGATGCTGGAGGAACCACTAAAATGTGAATAGAGGTGCAGGTGTGAACTGAAGGGCAGACATGAAAAATTTAGCTTAATTTTATCACGTAGTGAAACTGTCATATTGTAAATAAATGAAGCTAGATGAAGTTCTCTCATTGTCTAACACTGGATCAAATTCTAACAATACAATAATAAATATTTCTAATAGATAAAAACTAATATATATTAATCAGTGCACATCAGTGACTAAACATACAAAAACAGATGAACACTGTTGAGTGGGACTGAAATGGTGGAATTAAATCTCAGGAATGGCAGGAAAGTTCATGGAGAATTGAGATTAGCCTGCATAAAAAGTAGCTATTTAATGAGATTTATGTAGTCATAATTTCAAAGCAATTCAAGAACATTAATTCCCATTGATTTAAACAGGGACTAAGAGCACAAATATTTTTAATAACTGGACAATAGGCACATATGCTCATTTTTTGTTTACTGAGAAGATTTTAACATCCAGTGCACCCTCAGCAAGTTTGCTGACGACATCAACCTCTCTGGTGCAGTCAACATGCTGGAGGGAACAGATGCCATCCAGAGGGATTTTACCAAGCCTGAGAGTGGGCCAATGCAAACCTCATGAGGTTCAACAAGGTCAAGTGCAAGGTCCTGCACCTGGATCGTGCCAATCCCAGCACAAATACAGACTGGGAGGAAAATGGATTGGGAGCAGCACTGAAGAGAAGGACTTAGGGGTGTTGGCTGATGAGAAGCTGAACACGACTTGGCAATGTGCATACTTGCAGCCCACAAAGCCAACCGTGTCCTGGGCTGCATCAAAAAGAAGTGCGACCAGCAGATCAAGGGAGGTGACTCTCCCCATCTACTCTGTTCTCATGAGACCCCACCTGGAGTACTGTGTTCATCTCTGGAATCCTCAGCACAGGAAAGACATTGAGCTGTTGGAGCAAGTCCAGAGGATGGCCAGAAAGATGGTCAGAGGTCTGGAGCACCTCCCCTATGAGGACAGACTGAGGGAGTTTGGGCTGTTTAGCTCACAGAAGAGAAGGCTCCGGGGAGACCTTATAGCAGCCGTCCAGTGGTGAAAGGGGGCCTACAAGAGAGAGGGAGGCACTCTTTGTCAGGGAGTGTGGTGATAGGACAAAGGGTAACAGTACTAATCTGAAACAGGATAGGTTTAGATTAGATATTAGGAACAATTTTTTTTTTCCTGCAAGGGTACTGAGACACTGGAACAGGTTGCCCAGGGAAGCTGTGGATGCCCCATCCCTGGAGGGGTTCAAGGCCAGGCTGGATGAGGCTCTGAGCACCTGCTCTAGTGGAACATATTTCTGTCCATGGCAGGGGGGTTGGAACTAGATGATCTTTAAGGTCCCTTCCCACACAAACAATTCTATGATTCTATGATTCCTTGATAAGTTTGTCTGAGCTGTCTGAAATTATTTAGAAACCCACATCTCTAGATGTGTGAAGAACCAAGTGACTAGGAGCTACCAGAGCTGGCATTGCTGAGCTTCATTAGGATCTAGCTGCCTAATGACAGCAGAGCCATCCTAGGGTACAGTAGTTGGACCTATGAAAAGCCAGTCCAGACTCTGCAACTCTTTGGCTCTTTAAGGTATGCATATCCCAGCCACTTGGATTCTGAAGATTTGAGTTTGTGACTCATAACGTTCAGGTGGCTTAATATTAAAAACTTGAGAGGTGGGGTAGTGAATCTTGGTTTTTGTCTCACTTGCAATCTGTTTTTTAAAGATTCTTTCATGGTGTATGCCATGAAGCCTAAAGGACATGGAGCTTTTACTCCCTTTTTGCTCTCCTCAAAATAACTCCACTGTGCTGCATTACCTACAAGGAGTCTGACAGCTCTGAGAGTGCTGGTGTTCTAAGATCATGGTCAAAACTTCTCTTCCCCTCACCTGTCTTTGCTTCGTCTGTTGTCTCTTTATTCATATTAGAATTGTAAGGAAATTGTAAGGAAAGCTCATGTTCTGATTTCGCATTTGTACAGCACAGTAATTAACATGTGTTTGTGGGGAAGTCTCAAAGGTACTAAAAATGCAAATATGAAATTATAATTTATTGGTTCAGTACAGTCTGAAACAACAATGCTCTAAGCAGTTTAGCTGGCAAAATTATAGTGCAATAGTATCAATAACTTATGTTCTTGTTTTCTGTTCTTTAATGAACAGATTTAATTGTCATTTATGATTGCCAATTTGGAAATAATATTGTGTAATACAAGAGTTATGGTTCATTTTTTAGATGAAATGCTTTAAAAACAAATGAAAAAAATAACCATTTCTCTTCAGTAAGAGAGTGGATTTTATTTGTTTTTACTCAGCTATTTATTCCCATATGTATGTATAATATTCATTACATCAGTGTTTATGAAGGTACTTTTTGCTATCAAATTCTGTTTAGAATCCCACATGTTGACCGTGGTGTTGGCAGCATCACTTAATACTGAGGGAACCCCAAATTTCTCATTGTAAGATCTCATTTTCAGTTGTCTGCTACTTTTCCAAACATTTATTTTTCCAACCGAGATGTTATATGACGCATGACAATATCAAGGCATTGGTTTTGGTTTTTTCTTTAATTCAGGAGACAATCTTAACTTAAGTTTATGTCTGTTCAACTGCATCCCATTCAAAAGCTTCATCGAAAGAAGACAGAGCAGACTAAGTTTAGGCTTCTCTTGAGATAGGGACTACCTTTCATGTAATCCAAAATGTTCTCAAAACCTTAATGAAATCTAAGTAATCTCTGGGGTTCAACCCAGTAAGTTTTCAGACAGTTCATTTATTGCACAATACAAATATTCTGTTGTTGCAGCCTTCAACAACTGAAGCCAGGAAGGGCACTGAAATTTCTTCTCTCCTACTTCTTGAATGGAGGCTCTAAGCACTGGGTCATTATAAAAAGTTGATGACATCTCTTTCTCCTCCTCTACAAAGACCTACATTTGCAAGCAAATACAGCACTGACTTCGTTTCTGAAATGTTCTGAATGTTGTGGCATGCTGTAGATTTCATATAATCGCATCTTAATAAACTGGGCCCCTGAGAGAATGCAATATTCCTCTGACTAGCTGTTCATTATTTTTTCCTGTAACTCAGGCAGGATGTAGACAGCCATCTGCTGAGATATATATATACTCTGAAGATCATATGGCTAGAAGTAGGGAACAGTGATGTGTTTACTGAGTTTTAGGTAATTCCAGGACATGGATCTGCTGAGCAGAGGGAGTGTTCAGTTTTTGTTTTATTTAAGGTCTGAAGAAGTCCTTTTTTTTGGATCTGTGCACTTAGTGATTAAGACTAAAAGTATACTTTATTTTATGTTCTGAACCCTTTAAGATCCAGTGTTGTGAAAGAATATTTTGTGTTAGAAGGCAGGACGCAGCTATGTCTTTATTTGTAAATTCAGTACACCTGGCACCATTTTCTGACCATAAGGCTGGCTGCTCTGGAATGGTTATATTTTCAGTTGTACTGTTGCAGTCTTAACTCTGCTATGAGTATCTAATCCCTTTATTCTTGGACGAAACGGAGATAGAAGGACAGTGTTGATATGGAGAATGAACATGCTGTCAAGCAACTGTGCTAGACCTGGCAAATTAAGTCCTTATTTGGTCTTTCATTAGTGAATTGTATTGTCCTCTTATCATATCCAGGAGAAAGTAAAGAAACTAACGCCCAGTCTAGATCAAGAAATAAATGTTCTGTGACTGTAACCATTTGTTTTCTTTCATGGCCAAAAATGTCTGTCTTTCTGCTCGAAGTGTTCTTTGGGCTGCTTCTTAAAGAAGAAGAAATAAGAAATGTAGGGCCCCTACATGCTGTATCTACAACAGAAAGTTATGCAAACCTTGGATGATTTGCTGACACTTCGAGCATCCATTGTCCAAACTACCTCATCTTATTTCTCTGAATAGCATTTCATCACATCTAAACTGCCTGTTGGAAATTATCTCTAGCCAATACTAACCTCTCAGACTTGAGGAAGGTTTTGTGAAACCAAATCAAAGCTGAAGTTTGAGTTTAAAGTCCATATTGTAACTGAGAATATTCTCCCGACTTAAAGACATTCAAGTTCCAGGGCCTGGAAATATTCCCTGATTTAATTTAGCATACTATTAGAAACGTAGTCTGTTCTCCAGACAGTTCAGATTCACTTCAGAGGAAGCTGTGAATATAATATTTCAACAAATATCTTGGCTGTGTTGTCTTTAATAGGTTTTCAAGAAATTATTCATGAAATTACCAAACACAAATGTAAAGTTTGTTACAGCTGCTTTGTCCAACATTATGTGCAAACTGTGCAGCAAATGCAAACTTAATACCCAGTTCCAAAGGTAATATTTGACTACCTATAAGAGATCATTTATAGTACTACAATCTCCTGGCTCTAACCACTTAATTTTATGATTCAGTAACAAAGGGACACTTTATTCTTACAGATAACAGGTATTCTATGCTATCAAGATTCACATACAGAACAAGTCTATTTTTTGCACAGGAAAAGGCAGAAATCTTGTAGAAAATATGAAATTTATGGTCTCACAAAGACTGTATTGCAAAGAAAAGAATTAAAGAATACATGGATGAAATGGAAGCTCATTTCTCATTTTCTAACTTTTGAGGGTCTAATGTGTAAAGTTAAGAAATTAAAGAATTGAGGTTTGGGGTTTAAACTTGTCGTAGGTATATGTGCATGTACATATCTATGGTTGTAGACATATTGGAAGTTTCAGATTAAAGTGTATATTAGATTTTGATCAAGGGAAATTTGTATGTACTCAGACAAGCCATTGACTTACATTATCAAATCCAAACATCAAGGTATACTGTAAACAAATTCTGGTTTAACATAGTATTTTCTGATAAAAATTCTCAGCATTAAGTGTCATGAACTAGGAAATGAGGTCAGAAAATAATAATTAAGACAATTAATATACTCTGACTAGCAGGGGAAAATGAAACACTGTCATACTATATGAATGAAAGTGTTACTGTTATAAAGCTCAAAGAGAGCCATCTGCAGAACATGCTAATATGAAGCTTTTACCGTGTATTTCATATACATTCTGAATCCAGTGTGTGATAGAAGCTATCATCTCTTTTACATTCTGTTTAACATTTCCTTTTCTTTCATAGTTTGTTAAGCTACCTGTGATGAGGAATTAGAGCACAGACTTTACTGACACAATGCATTTGTTCTTTAGGAAAAGGACAGTTATATAAACCTATTAGCTGGAGGAAAAAAAATTTTAAAAGATAGCCCTACAAACTGAGAAAGTTCTTGTTTTTCAGAAAAGTGCCATTCTATATTGATGTTAGTTTTAAAAAAATCATTATAGATAAATCAGTACTTGTAAACGACAGCACTTCATTTTGTTTTCTTTCATAAAAAATTTGTGAAGATGCACTAAAAAGGTCTAATTTTAGATTACACAATGAGACCTTCAGAAGATATCTTGAAAGCTTTTGTCAAAAGCTCCTTGGGGGCATAGCATTAAATCAGGAATCATGTTTTAAAATAGCTTTAAGCACTTCAGTTTTAACTTCTAAATCAAAAGAATTATACTTAAGGCAGGAAAAGTTCTCATGTCTCTTTGACTTTTCCATTTAAATTAACAGCTCTGATGACTTCTGAACAATGACATACATTAATGTCATCAGTGGAATCACACCAAACAGCTTTGACTTTTACCATGAGTTGAAGCATTACCTCTGCATGTAGGCATATTTCTGAATTATTGTGCTTTAGTTGCCTGAAATAAGACTGTTTCATTTCAAAGGTCCGTGAAAATACTTAATTCATAAACTAGTTCTTCACACTCAGAGTACTTAACACTGAATAGGCTTAAAGAAAAAGTAATCTAAAGCTCTAATTCATTCTTACTATTTTCAGTGTGTAAAAGAGACATAGAATGTCCTGTTAATGAAATCCATATTTTAAGATGTGAAAGAATGAATGAACATAACAATAAATTGCAGAAAAACAGGGAAAAATGGTGAAAAAATAAAGGTAAGGCAAAAAGCATGTGTGTATGAGTGTATATATATACACACACATATGAAAATATATAATATTTT
>NW_010140603.1:0-64960 GCF_000699245.1 Pterocles gutturalis | reverse complement strand
CCCGAGCCAAGGGCTAACCCACCACATCCATGTAGACTTGTGGATGCTGCAGCACTTCTGAGTTTTATGGATACTATAGGTTTTATGTCCATATGTGTAGGAAATTAATAGTCACAGTGGTCTGAAGAGTGATAACTTCTGTGATAACAATGATAAACGGATTGAGTACTTGATGGATGTACTTAATCTAGTGGAGGTTAATGATGGTATTCCCAAAAGATCTGATTTGGTAGTGATAAATTGAAGATGACCTGCAAAGATAAAGTATAGATCCCATTAACTTTACAAGAACTTCCCCCCTCACAGAAGAACTAGATCAAAGGTTGTATTGGGTGCTTTGTTACCCCCAAAATAACAGATTGTTTTGTGTACTGTCCAGTGGCACCTACTTCTGATGCAGTTAATTAGTTCCTCTTCAGAGTAGACTACAAGGAAAAATATCTATTATATGGTCGTTCAGTCTCTAACAGTGAAGATTAACCTTTGATGCCAGGGCTTAACAGAAAAATTTCTGAATATGTATACTGACATAGGTTTTGGGGCTAGATTGCTGTGTACTGCTGGGTTCATTAAGGCAGTGATGCTTCTGCTCTAATAGTAAAGTAATACCTTATGTAAAGGTGTAAAGGACTACTCATGCAGCTTTATGCAGAAAGTGGTCTGTTACGGAAAACTGCAGCTGCTTGTTGAAGGCCTTGATAAGGCAAGGCCTAGTGATGTCTCAAAGCATTTCGGCCGTAGACCCCTAGTCCTATTCCTTGCTGATAAGAAGAAGTGAAGAATGCACCGAAGGCTTTACTCCCCTCACTAATGAAGGACTTATAGCCTTACTCCTACAATGAAGTAACAAACCTTTGCTTAACAAGGTCACCGCCTCCCACTCGAAGGCACCAATGAAGAAAGTTCAGCCAAAGTTAATTTAATACAGGGTCTGCACGACCACCAACTAAATTTCTTGAAAGGGTTAATGCTACCCTTCCTGCTCTTACACATGTGCAGAAAGATGGTTCTCCCCATGCTAATTAAGGAGACACCTCCATCTCTTCCTATGCTAAATGAATAAAGTTGGGTGGAGACCTGAGAACTTTTGTCTGTAAAAGGTGAATAAACCAAGAGACGATGTGCTTGTGCCCACCACCTGAGGACTCCTGAGACAGACTGATCGAGCAACACCCTGCCCCCCCAAGATGTTGATGCTCGTACAAGGATCCAAACAGCAGTAAAAACTTCTCTCTCTTTCTCTCTCTCTCTCTCCTCTCCTTTTCCTTTCCCTTTCTCTTTTCTCTTCAAGCATCTCTTGATCTCTCTCTCTCTCTCCCTGGCATGTACAATAACACCTTACAAGTTTTATGCCAGCTCCATTTGGGGCTTGTTTAGCAGGTTTCCATGGAAGTCTCATTTTGACAAGTGATTGCTCATTTTAGTACCGATAAGTGATTGGAAGCTTTATGAGTGGTTGCGGGTTTTCTAGTATTGTTGGTAGTTGTGCTGTTGTTATCACATTGTTGTAAGATTTGGTGTTGTCAGCGGGTGGTAGTGTTGTCATGATTTGTCTTTACCAAGTCATTTGGGTTTGTATTTTTTTTTTTTTAAGAGTTCTGTTACATTTCACATTTTACATCCTACATTTCACTTTTTATCCAAAATTATACGCATTAAAGTTACAAGCCAGTATTGGATTGTTTGGTGCCGTCTTACCTTAATTTGACCCAAGGGGATCCACAGAACCTCCAGGAACCTGACTCGTCCTGCCTAGGGGGATCTTATGCTCTAGGTCACGACAAAAGTACTAAATTACTAAAATGGAGAATCATGTTAGCTCTTCCCAGCTACATGACACCATACAGTCAGACACCAGAGGCCACATGATCAACAGAAAGAGGAGATTCAGAGAAGCAACACAACTGCATTTATTTTGGGGACTTTCTTTAAGAAAATGATAGAGAATATTAATATATTCCTGTCAAATTGATCATTGTTATAAAATATTTTTTCATATCCAAAGTACCATTTTAAACACAGCTCTTGGTGGCAGTTGATATTTGTCAGTACTTTGGGAAACAAATATCAAATAAATTGATGATTTTAAACCAATATTTCAGGACAGAATGTCCATGCAGCAAAAAGCAATAAATCTGCTAATGCACTTTGGCAATGTTCTGGAGAAATCAAAGATCTTACAGGCCCATAAGACTAAATGGCCTTTTTAACCTCATCCTCTCACTGTATATTGAAATAATAGGTGGATAGGAAGCATGAGGAAGCTTGCATTATCTGTATCTCTATTGGGATTAGTTTTTGGTTGCTGCAGCTGTCAGTATGACCTTTTTGTTGAATTAAATTAGCTCAAAACCCCTGTTTTTCAAAGTCTAGCTTTCCTTCACGCAGTATTTGCATGAACACAGAGGTGATTTTTGCATATTGCATTTTAACAGTTAATATTTAACACAATTAATTTTAACAAAAGTTAGGGGAATAGGTCAGAACACAAAAGGACAGGTTAAAGAATATTAAATAACTTAAATGTAGCCAAGTTGTCAGGATTTGATGAAATTAACTGAGCCAGAACTGTCTTTGAACCTTGAGTAATTATACTCAAGAACTCTAGGAGGACAAGCAGTGTCCTACAAGACTGGAGAAGGGCAAATACAGTACTATTTTAGAAAAAAAAAAATGGGGGAAAAATGAGACAGAAAAGAAAAAAGTTGAACTTAGACAAGGCAGCCTAACCTTTGCACTTGTAAAAATATGATGACACACTTTTAAACAATAATTTTATGAAAGCCCAGAGAAGGTAGACCTGGATTTCCTAAGAACAGATATGCTCAAACCCCATCACATTCATTCCTGAAGAGGGCAACTGTGAAATGTAGGATGGAGACATAGGTAATATCTTAGTATTCTAATACTGAAAGAAATAAAATTTAGTTCAGGAGAAATTAGTAAAATATATTAATAATCTGTTACTAAAGCAGGAGAGACTCTTATTTGTAGAAGGCAATTACAATGTGATGCTATCCAGTATTTTTTTACCAACTAGGTCAGCAAAGTAGGGAATATATTTCCTTGTGGATCACAAATAATTGCATTTGGATGAACATTTTGTAAAGTAGGGACTTTTAAGGATGGAAATGAAATTGGGGATGGTCCTAATGAAAAGAGAGCCATTCAAAGTATATCAAAAGAAATTAATTGAAGACCAGTTTGAGGTAGTGCAGTTAAAAGCCATACCTCTATCGCAAAATTTGAAAATCACCCTGCATAAAATTTACAGCCTAACAAAATACATAGGAAATTGATGTTATGACCTTGTTGTAAAAATAAATAAATTTAATGTAGGTATTTATTTATCAAAGTGTAGTATATAATACATGTGAAATAATTTTTACATTTTCCTTTATGTTTACTCAGTCTATTCTGTTTTCTGTTTTATTTTGGGCACTACATTTTAAGAGAACAACATCAGCAAACCAGAAGCTCTTGGGAAAAAAAAAAAAAAAAAGCATTAGAAATGAGCAGAGACTTAGAAAAGGGGTTTGTGAGAAATGGTTGAAAGAATAGATCACGTCTTTTGTAGAGAGAAGAAAGATAGCTTCAAATATATTGAAAGTGATGATAAAAACAGCAGTAGCCTGTTCCTGTACGTAAGTAATCATCCAAGCACTGGGTTTTATGCAGAAGGTAGAAATCCTTCTCACAGGATTTCTGAAAACAGGCTAGATGTGGTTTTGATCCTACTGCAGCCTAAGTTGATGAACTACGTTACTTCCCAAGTTTGTCAGTCCTGTTGTGTTTTCTGTGACTGCATTTAATCCTTGTGTGTACTGCTGTGAACTGATACAAGATATTCTTGGAATATGCTATTCAATGTTATTTTTTCTTTCAGTTCAGTTGCTGTTGCAATTTACACTCATCACATTATATTTCATAAATTTTGGACTCCTCAGAAACACATTTCTAATTATCTCAAAAGACTATGTATCAGCAAGATTTTCTATGAGTTTTTTTGTCTACAGTATATAATTAATCTGAACTAAATAGTTTTTCATTCAGAAAGGCTATCCTGCTGCCACTGGAATTGACTGGGTGAATATTATCTATTCATCCTTAATTAGGCAAGACATAATGCCCAGAATTATTCCTATTGCTCATTTCTCTCTTTACTTGCACTTCAACAATTCAACATTTTTCTTAATGATTTCAACAAAATAAAATTAGTACAAAGTAAGAATTGGATATCTTTTTGTTAGCCTTCAGAATATCTGTTGCAGAAGAGTTTATAAGAGGTTGGGCTACACTGAGGATTTTTTTCATCAGCCATGTAGATTTTAGGATGAAAACCATAAAAAATACCACTGATTCGTAGGAGACAAATGCAGTTTCCATCAAGCCTTGTCAAACTGATGTCTTCTGAAGATGACAGGTATGAGTATCCAAATTCAAATAGTATACTTCTTTTAGATAATTCTTATAACTTGACATCAGAGACACTGAGTTCATTAAAACAGGAGAAAAAAAAATGCAGCTGATAACCCCATGCATTTTCATATCTCCAGATGCTGAAAAGAGTTTACAGATAACTGATATTACAGATTCTGTTAGACTTCTGTGTTTGTACAGGCAAAAACTGTAGTGGTATATATTAATCACTCATTTTTGTTTTTATAACTATTTTATCTTTTTTTTTTTTTTTTTTGCTAGCTCCTTTCTGTAAACAAGAAGTACAATCATACTCAGGGAGCTTTGGGAACAGGGATAACTGAAAAATTACCTTGTTTTGGAATGAATCTAGAAACTTAGATTTTTATGCCGTATGCTAGCTTTCAAACTAACGAAAGACTAAATATTTGCCTTTGTTTTTCATTAACACTGACATAACTCCATTGTGAATGGTGCAAATGTTACAAAATGCCACTGAATGAATGAATACGATAGAATGAATTTAGCAGTGTAAATTATTCTCATTGCCATCTGAACTTTGTTTTCCATTTAAACAAAGCTAAAGTGTACTTTTCATAGATACAAATACAATCAAACCTTGGATGTTGAAAACATTGTCAGTGTATAATAAAGGGCAGGAAAGATCAAATTGTAGTTGAGGTAAATCATTCTGCTCTGAAAGCTCAGTACACCAAAATTTAGATTAGGAGTCTGAATATAATGATTGATCCTATAACAAATAATCCATAGTTTACCCATATTAGAAAGAATATTTTGGAAAAAAACACACAAAACCTTAAAGCTAGAATAGCTTTCTTATGTATGTTGCTTTTATAGCTACTTTGCAGAAGGAAAAATAACTAAATAAATCCACTAAAATATTTACAAGAAATATATTAAAGTGCAGGAACATATAACATTGATTTTCAAGAATCTTGAGTAACTATTTCATTTGTATCACGGTAAAATGAAACAAAAGATTCATATATACAGACACATTTACATAGTAAACATTATATGTTTCACAGAAAACACCGCAGGCTATATCGTTGATGGAACATCTTTGGTGCATATGAAGAGGAACAAGAGGCAGTCTACTCTCTATTCAGTTTATGGACGAGCTGCAAATTGGATAGAGTGAAGGTTAATATACCATATTTTTATGGGGAAACAAGAAATGTTTTGCATTCACATGGAATAAACAGCTAGTCCATTCTTGAGGTAACCGCTGTTCCTTATGGGTTATTTTACAAAGAGTAATAGGGAAAATTTTCCTCTATCAGGCAAAATACCTTCTGCAGTCCGGCACTTTTAGATTATTGGATAAAAACATAGGATTGTGCCTTTGCAGTATCCTTGACATCTAATTATCAGTCTCAGTCCCTATATAGTAATTTTTATATTTACTTTACATTTTTAAGGTTAAGAAATACAGGAAATTTTTGGGAAACCAAGTGGAAACAGTTTTTGTAGCCTGTAACACTTAGAAACAAATTTATCAATAATGCTTATTCTGCACAAATTTACCCCCTTTGAAATACAAATCCTTCATAGTCTCCATTTCAATTTCTTTTTAGGTTAGACCCAGCAAATTCCTCCACAAGAAGTGACTCAAGGTCACAGTCCTCTAAGGATATTTCTATGAAATCAATCCTTCATAACACTCAAAATGTATAAACAATGTATTGAACAAATAAGAAGCAGCATCTCTTTTAACGACTACTTGGCTCCATAGTGAAATTTTGCAAACTTGTCTCCTTTAACTCACAAACAAATTCATTCCATGCCAGAAGCAAAATTTTCCTTTATTTAATTTTGCTAATATCTCTTGAAGAAACGGAGGAAAGAGATGTGGTGGAAGGCAAATGGATAGACAATGCAATATGCATAGCCCAAAAATCTGAGGGTAAAAACAAATAAAATGAAATCACCAAACAGATAAATAAGATTTGCATTAGAAGATTAAGGGAAAAAAAAAAAGTCAACAGCCTAACTCCAAACCCAAACTGAGCAGCTTATAAAAGCATTAACACAGAGGCATATGTGATACATAAAAAGTACAGTATTCAAGAGACATCAACACCAGATGTGTTTGTTTAGTAGCTCAAGCAATTAAGATGTGAAACAGACAGTCTTTTAGCCTCCTTAACGTTGCTTCCATCTTCATGTTGCTTTGCCTTAAGTTGATTCCCTGGAGTAAATGACTCCAGCAAAGCTGACAGCTGGGTGTTTCTGGGTATATTCTCTTTCTTCCTGGCCCAAGCAGTTTACTGGAGCAGTTTCCTGGTGCTCAGATCTCTCCATAATTAATCATAAAAAGGTGAAGCACCCATCTATCTTAAGTCTTCAGTAAATCTAGTGTTAACATTTTATGGATGCAAATAGGCTTATTGTGAGTCAGGGAACAAAAGTTTAAGATTGAACTGTGAATAAGCAGGTGTCTTCTATTTGACTCTGGCCTCCTGTCTTCCTATAGTCATTGTTATTTAACTTGTAATACACTGTTATTCTGCTCAGTGACATGTTTTCTTGGCACTGCTGCTGATGTACTTTATACAACACCACCTTCAGTGCTTTGCCTTTTGATCTGATTCTGAGATCTCAATCCCCCCCCTTCTCCCTCCACCCCTACCCCGGACCATGAAAATCAATGTTTCATAACCTAAGCAAATGTCCAGACTAATTCTGGGTCGTAAATGCACATAATTAATACAGCTTCAGTGTACTTAAGATGAAGTGATTACACAGCCTTTATGTATGTACATATTGCATCAAGTTAAGTTTCAGCTAAGCACAATGAAGATGTAAAAGAAGAGAACAATCATGACTGCTGTGATGGGTTTACCCTTGGCTGGGAGCCAACCCCACACAACAGCCCACTCACTCCCCTCCTCCCCCCGCCTCAGGGATGGAGGAGAAAATTAAGGGGGTACGAGGAAAAAAAAGACTCGTGGGTTGAGATAAGAACAATTTAATAAGTAAACTACAATAATATTGAAAATAATAATAATACATACAAATACACATATGAGTGATACACAGTGATAGTGCTTACCACCCGATGACCAAGGCTGAACCCGTTCCTGGCTAACAATCCCAGAGCAGAGAGAGTCCCAAAACTGCACTCCCAGAATGGAGATAAGACCCTGAGCATCCCAGACTGAGAGCTGACCAACGGTAGGAAATGACCCAGAGAGAGGGACCACCTTGAAAGAGCTGACCTGGAAAGAGCTGACCTGGAGCAAGAAGGGGATCTGGAACAAAAAGGAATGAGCTTCTGGAGGGCCCTCACCTATATATGGGGCATGACGTGTATGATATTGAATAGACTATTGGCCACTTTGGGTCTCAATCCCAAACCTAAGACGAAATCCTAGGCTAGTAATTGGGGCTGTGCTCTCTCCCAGCTTCTCCTGCACCTGCAAACACTGGCACAGCAGAGAAGCTAAAACGACCTTGACTGTCCTGGTAACAACTATAAACATCACTGTTATCAGCTTTCTTCTCAGCACAAACCCAAAACACAGCCTCTCACTAGCTACTATGAAGAAAGTTAACTCTATCCCAGACGAACCTAGGACAATTGCAGAGATTCCTGAGATGAGGATGAGGTCAGCTGTGTACTAGGAGGGGTTAAATCTCTACTACTCTAGTTGCATTGGAGAGCAAGTTACCATGGGCAATACAAGCTATTTCCTTTTCCAATCAAGCCAAGAAGCACTGAAAAGCACCCTACTGTGAGAAGCCTTTTGCTGTTTGTAAGCCGAATGTCTCTGAGAACATGGTAGTTCCTTCATCTTCATCTTTGCCTAAACAGAGACAGAATTTAGCCCTTAGCAAGTATTTATTGACAGATGTTAAAGACCTTGATGTTCCTCTGCTTTCAGAAAGATGTGATAGTCCTCCAGGGATACGAAATAATTTTAGTTGAATAAAGAGACATGCCTTCATTAGAGCTGAGCTAAGAACACACCTTTATATTTCTCACTTTGTCTACACTGTTAAATAGAAGTTTTTTTCATGCTTTATTCCTCATAAGCTTAGAATTTTTCTCCAGAGTCATATTTCTAAGCCCATCATGCCCTGCTACATGTTCTTCTGTCCTCTGATACCTTATTTTTGTGGATTGTGTATGCCTTTGGAAGACTTATCCTAAAAATGGTCTGCATGTTGCAGTGGAAGTGCTTACTTTGTGTAAATGAATTTCTTTTTGACATATCTGACAAACAGATTGCACGGTTTTATTAACTAACTCTCTGTAATTCCAGTGCATATTTGAGAAATTTAATGAATTCGGTTAAAGCAGACTCCCTTGAGTGTTTCCCTTTATTTTCTGAGACTATAGGAAAGACCAGCCTTGACATCTTGTTAATCTATAAACCCCCCAGACACTCAGTAGTTCCAAGAGCTGCTGATAGAGAAGTTATCTAACATGATTATTGAGACAGTAATATTTATTATCTTGGAAGACTTCAACAACAACATAGATGATGTCCCCATCTGCTTACTGAAATTTTCACCAAGGATTCCTTCAAACAGTCTGACTCACACATTGATATATAGCTTTATTTACTTGAATGCCTGAACAGGACATGGAACACTGTTGCCTTGACAGTTTTCTCCCACAGTAACAATGACATTGCTGGTCGTCAGAGAATACTTCTGAATAATGGAGGAAAAACTTCCATAGGTAAAAAGAGAGACCACGCACCTTAATGTCATGAAAAATAAGAAAGAGCATCAATTTGATTACTTTGAGACTAAAACAATCTTAAGCTTATTTTTAATGCGTAAGTTCCTCACAAATGTTAATGTTAAAGAATCTGTAGGTAGCAGAGAATATATATGGCTGAGCAACTGATGACCTTTTTTTACTGAAAGTGAACCATTCGCTTCTTGTGGTGCAGGATAGGGTCACCTGGATCATCTGACTATCTCAACAGACGCATTAATCGCAACTTCAGGCATTTGTCTCAATTATTTCAAACCAATATCTCCATCAGCAATAAAAAGCAAGGCAATAAAGAAAATATAATGGCATTACATTTCAGATATTTTTAATTTTATGTACATTTTAAAAAATTAAACAAATGCCCTAATACTTAACCAAAGCATTACTTTTTATCCTAACCTGAAATATATCACAAATATTTCCCACTGTAGACAAGAGTATTAGCTAATTTCAGCTAAAGAAACAAAGTCATAAAGAGAAATGGTTAACACTTTTTGCATTTAATTCCTGCTCATATGTTAAGGGACCATGAATAATGAGACCCAGGAAGGGGGGTATGGGAATACTGATGTGAAGCTGTGCAACTGCATTTCATCCAGAGGAGGTGTTCCCGCTTACATCACTTTGGAATGTGGACCACTAGAAAATGCTCAAAATGCAGCGCACTTTTCTATACCCAGGAATTTATTTTCAGTTTGACAATAATGTGATATTAATATGAAGTGATGACACTTGCACTGTGCAGTGCTATTATGCTTTCAAAATAACATTTACACAAAAATTAAACTATTTAATTTTAGAGGAAGGAACGTTTTAGAGATGTGTGTGTATGCATGTCTAGGGAAAGCACAATATGGGACATAAGCTTGCTTATTTTCCCTCAAATTGAAAACAAAGCAAGCAAACTTGTGTTACTAGAATAAGTTTAGATTGTAGTCTGATCAGGCTATAGAAAATTTCAGTTGTGAATATTGCACCTGTCAACTGCTTCTCATTTCAGGGAATTAATCAAGCTGGCTGTTCAGAGAGTTTTTGAGAATATTCATTATTTCAGCTATTAATTTTTAAAAGCAGCAAATGTTGCACGTCCACGGTATCCATGAAAATTGGTTTATTGTGCAATTTCCCTCGTGCTACTGAAAGGAAAGAGAAGGGTTTGTATATCTGCTACTCCCCCTCTCAATTTTCTAAGGCATCCTCTGTATGTGAGTACATATTTTAAGGAAAATTATTTATCTGAAATTAATGGAATCCTTTTGTTTGGGTTTACACCAATGTAGATGGGTAATATTTAACCACTCGCAAGAAGTGTAGAATTTAACATTAAGAAGAATGGGCAACAAAAGCAATTACAAAGAGAAATAGTCACAGTAGTGTAAACTGAAATTGGTGGCATCTCACTATAAGACTGTGTTAGGCATCAACACAGTCCTCTAGGCTTCAGTTTCAGTGAAATCTATTAGGTGTTATTCTTTTATAACGGGTATTTGGTGTATTTGCCTCTGAGTCCCATAATGAGAAATTTTAAAGCATTTAGGAAAACTTAGCTAGAGGGAAGCTTCTGTTAAACACCTGACTTAATGAAGCTCCTTGTTACAGACCCTTAGTGTCCTCTTTGTGCTGGAGGGGAAAGATATCTCACATTTAAAGATTTGGTCTTATCAGATACACTAATTCACAGCGTCCAAAGCACCTGAAGTAAGGCCTTTATGCTAAATATAGTTTATAGAATGGTGAAACGTAGTCACCTTTTACAAAAGTACATCGTGTGAGCAATTTCAGTCCTGGGTATATAACACCTCCTGTCTAGCAGTGGCTAAAAGCCTGGTCCCACAGTGATTTATGAGAGTTCTGTTATGGCTAGGATTCAGCCTCTGCTTCTTTAGGTGGTGCAGTATAGCCTTGACTTGAGGACTCTGTAATTTATATGCCCATGGTATAAGTAACAGATGGTGAGGAGCCCTGCTATTTTATACAAATTAGATTCACTGTAGGGATCCCTTCCCTGATCAGAAGATATAACACATAAAAGCCATACTCCTGTAACACAGGTCTGACTGGAGAGCTTTGGACTTCACCTGTTCGTACAAAGGGAACCTCCCCACACCCAAAAAAACCGCACCCAAACCAAACACAACAAGCCAGCTGTTCCAATAGATAACTCCTGAACCGATTTTCTAAGAGATTTAGAGGGAAATGCAGACTTGCAGTAGAGCACAGACCTTTGAAAAGGTTATTAATAATTCAAAACAAAGACATAAATCAGCCTCAAAGTCTTGACCATCCAGGTAAAGGACATTACACTGTTCATGAAAATGCCAAATATTATTAAAGAAATGGTAGATCTTCCCAGTCCTTTAAGATTCTGTAATTGTGGATCTGAGGATCAAAGAACTACCCTAACAGGACGAGAAGGAAAGACCATATAACATTTTTACAGTGTTTGTCTGTTTGATAGCTTTGTTCAGGAATACATCAAATTACTTTGGGCTTTCATATCTGAAATACAGTCCAGATTATGAAACTAAAAACATTGCATTTGCTCTGACTGGAGAAATACAGAGTTTGGAGACCACTATTTGTTTTACAAATCCTTTTTGTATTACCTATCTAAATATTCCACAGATAAAAAAGAGATGAGAGATCACTCACATATACTTTTTAAACAGAAAAGACAGCATGGGATGGTATTTCCAGGGCAGTTTTACAGGAGAGAGCCACAAAGAAAGTAAGGTTTTTATACACACATTTCCCATGCAATATTTTTACCTCCCAGTAACTTCTTATTAATAACATAAAGCCCCTAAAAACAGAGGCTGTGTTACAAGACCTTTATAGAGACGTTTATGTGTCTTAGCTTCAGGCTTTCACAGAACCCTTGGGTGGGCATCCAATGACAGCGAAACACACCTGTAGGGGTCTTGCGGATTAAGTAATAAGTGGTGAGTCCCCTGTTGGGACATTGCTCTTATCATTATCATCTCCATCCTCAAAAATATTCAAGCTGGTAATGATTTTATGCTACCTACTGTGCAAGATTTCAGCTTCAGTGTAACATTTAATAAAGCATTATCTGTAGAGTTCAGTGGTGCTGCATCGGTAAGAGTTGCCTTTAGAAGACTTTGTGAAGCTAAGCAGTGGTGGCTGTGTAACACAAACATGAGAAATAATGAAATAAAAACAAGCTACATGATATGCAGAGATAAAATTTCACTGCAATTAATGGGGAAAAACAATAGTAAAAGGAAAAATATTGTAGAAACAGAATGCAAATAAAGCAATAACAAAGAAGAAAGACAAATAACAAGAGCAAACTAAGAAATTAATAACAAATAATAAAGCAATAACAAATAATGAACATTAACAAACTAGACTTCAGGAGTAATCAAAGTGAGAAAGAAAGGAAAACAATGAGAAGCAGATTAGTGCCGTGTGCTCTTGGGATCAACAGCTCAAATGCCTTTCATAGGTAAAATGGGTTAGGGAATATTTTTGCCAAAGTTTTGCGCATCACAATAAACACCTCACAGTTTGCTGCACTAATTGTTCATCAAACGAGACCTCAGAACTGCTAACCTGTGGATTAGCATGCAGGTTCATAGGAGGAGTGCAATATGGGGAAGCACATAAATGGCTTTGTGCTTTTCTCAAAGTTCGCTCCAAAATTAAAAGCATGGTAAGTTTTCAGAACAGGGAATCTCTCTATTGGCTTCAATGGACTTTGGATCAGGAAGAGATAAAATATACACGTGAACGACCAACTGGAAACCATGTATTTACTTTTTGTGCATGTTGGTTTCCTTCCCTTTTCCTGTGAAAATGATGTCTGTTTGGTCAGAAAAATAAGAGGGAACAACTTTCCCTCCCAACTTTGCAAATACAGTTTATCTGAATGGAAATGCTTTGTAGGGATACACACATCTGATTTATACTTTATTTTGGCAAAACCAAAACCAGGTTTTTTGACATTCTTAGAACAAGATGATTTAATTTCTCCTATGAAATAGCTAAGCTTCTATTCTATTGTTACATGTATTACTATTCCAATGTATTTTGAGATAATTCAAAATCATATTGCAAGATTAATTTAATAAAAGTTAAATGTTTTGATTGATCAAAATAAATTTCCAGTTCTTAATTTCTTTCTTCATCTCCTGCTCAAGTTGAAATAAAGCCAGATTTGAAAGCTCAGTATGCTGTGTGAAATGTCCTCTGCATGTAACTACTCCTATTACTGTGCAGTCTTTCACAATGGCATCTTCAGAGAATAATCATTTTAGGAAAAACACCTGGAAGAAGGTTATGTTTCTTCCACACTTTTTGACCTTGAGGATATGACAAGAGCACACAGAGAAAGGGCAATCTCAGAGGGAGACAAGCAGGGGAGACAGCAGCTCATGAGCGAGGTGGTGTAGCTTTCCATCTGCACAGAAGTTGTACATTTTGTTACTGAAGAGGCACAGGAGAGAGAGAAAGAGAGAGAAAAATCTCCACATTTGACCAATCTCCCACTGACCCAGCAGTCAGGGCATTCTTGATAACTTTCTCAGTTAACAATTTTGATCTGTTCCTTGTGTCTTCCCATGCCACCAGGAGATCTAGGAACAACTTTCATCTGCAAGGATGAAACATTGCATGTGATACACATGCCACTGGAATGGGCACTGCATTTGTATGCTACAGGTGATGGTCCCAATAGGGCATCTGTGATGCCCTTTGTCCTCCACTGATTTCATCAAACCATCAGCTTCAGATGGGACCAGTCACAATGAAAAAATCCTGGCCTTCTGTACCAAGTTCCATAGCTGGAGGTCCAAACTGTCTTGCACACATCAGCAACATGCCCACTTCATGCCACTTATTAGTATCTTTCAATTATTTTTGTGAAGGAAAGGCTATCTCACAGAGAAAAACCCTCCGACGGAGATTTTAGTACATTTTTTGTTTTCTGTTTGAAATGCTGTCTTGGCTTCACAAAACTTACTCTTTCAAGACACTGGATTTTAATAACACAAAAAAGCACTAAGCCAGCTGTCACCATTTTACAAATACGAGTTTGAGAACAAAACCAATGAGAGTTTGAATCCACCAGGACTAGAGTTATTGCAGAAAAGGTCTAAGGTCCTCTTTCTACACTGCTGACTGTGTAGGCATTATCAGATTGTAGAAAGACATTTTTAAAGCAGTGAAGAAGGCTGTAATACTGAAATTATCAAGTAAATTATGTTAGATGACCCTAACCAGCACCAAAGAGACCCCACCTTCCTCCTTCCTCTCCACCCTCACAGCTGCTGACAGGTTTTCTTTCTGACTTCAAATGTGGCAAACTGTTTATGGGCATGAGTAAAACAAACCAGCCAGGTAGCTAAGGGAATGTTGACAGTGCAGTGGAGCACTGCATCTGCCTGTGTTAGCTGCAGAATAAAGAGCACCCCAGGAACACCTTGCTTGGTTTCTGCCTGACCTGAATAACAAAGCCCAGATTCCTGGGCAGAGCACAGTGCTGCCCATTATCATCCCAACGTTATTACCAGTTTGCTGAAGTTTGCACTATACTAGGTGGATGTGCCAACCAGAGTAATCCTGCCTCCAGTACCTTTGATCTATGCTCAAAAGCTCAAATGGCCAGGAACTGGAAGGACAAAGGTTTATCTGTGCAGTTCTAGCCAAAACTCTAACTTCTCAACCACTGAACTACTTTTGAGAAACACAACAAGATTTATCAATGACATAGATGAGGGAATCGAGTGCACCCTCATCATATTTGCAGATGACACCAAACCGAGCAGTATAGTCGATACAACAGAGGAAAGGGATGCCATCCAGAGGGACCTGGACAGGCTGGAGAAGTGGGTCCATGAGAACCTAATGAGGTTCAACAAGGCCAAGTGCAAGGTGTTGCACTTGGGTCGGGGCAATCCCAGGTACTCGTATAGACTGGGAGAAGAACTCCTTGAGAGCAGCCCTGTGGAGAAGGGCTTGGGGGTCCTGGTGGATGAGAAGCTGGACATGAGCCAGCAGTGTGTGCTTGCAGCCCGGAAGGCCAACTGTGTCCTGGGCTGCATTAAAAAAGGGGTGGCCAGCAGGGAGAGGGAGGTGATTTTGCCCCTCTGCTCTGCTCTTGTGAGGACCCATCTGGAGTACTGTGTCCAGGCCTGGGGCCCCCAGCACAAGAAAGATGTGGAGCTCTTGGCCACAAAGATGATCAGAGGGCTGGAGCACCTCTCCTATGAAGAAAGGTTGAGGGAACTGGGCTTGTTCAGCTTGGAGAAGGGAAGGCTCTGGGGAGACCTTATTGCAGCCTTCCAGTACAGGAGGGGGAGCGAAAATTTACGGGGGTTGATAGCGACAGGACGAGGGGGAATGGATTTAAACTAAGAGAGGGGAGATTTAGGTTAGATATTAGGAGGGAATTTTTCACTGTGAGGGTGGTGAGGCAGTGGCCCAGGTTGCCCAGAGAAGCTGTGGATGCCCCATCCCTGGAGGGGTTCAAGGCCAGGCTGGATGGGGCCCTGGGCAGCTGCTCTAGAGGGTGGCAACCCTGCCCACAGCAGGGGGGTTGGAACTTTATGATCTTTTCAACCCAGGCCATTCTATGATTCTATTATTCTGTGATTTAGGTGTCTTTGCTAATCTAACAGTGTCTTCCACTTTGTTTTACAGAATTGGACAAGAATGTGTGGAGGTCAAATACTGCTTATGCTAACAATTTTTCTACTGAATGAGGAGGATACTGAAAATCCAGGACAGATATAGGTGTAACTCTTATAATTTCATTGCCTTAGGTCAAAGATGAATTCAGCAGGGATCTCATTTTAAGATAACTAGTATAATTATAACATAAACTGAAGTTGAAATAAATGTTGGTATGTGGTATTAAAAATAACAGTTCATGCTGGCTTGGGGTTTAGGAGGTTAACATGGCAACAGACTCAATTTGTGAATGATTAAAACTTCAGAATCTTTATCTGTCTTTCTTTGCTATTCAGCTGTATAATCTATTTTACCGTAGCTTAGATTTTGCACTGATACAACAGTGATGATCACAGATGCTAAGACTTTAATTTTTAAATGACTTCCCTGTATATTATATCATATTTCGGTATAATCTGATCTATGGCTGCTAAATTAGCCCTAGAGAAGCCCAGGTTGTTGGCAGGAGTATCGTATAAGCATTCTGAAACCGTTGAGGAAAACATAATTGAAATGTAACAGCTAAATCGGTAAATCAGGTCCAGTCTGGTTTATACCATGCTCAAAGTAACCACTGGATGCCAGAAGTCATGTTTATATCGGTGTAGTTCCAGTGGAGAGAAGGCGCTGAGTTTAAACCAGGATATAATTCTCAAGCTACTCTATTGAGTATAGTGAAGTTTCCTTGGATTCTCAGCTACAAGTGCGAGAGACAATTTGAATCTCATGGTGTTTCTAACTGCAGAAGCAGGGCACAGAAAGTTAAACCAGCCTCTGTTGCTTTTATCTTTACAGGGAATTTTTTCAAGGCTGGGTAGGACTGAGAGCATGCACTCCAATTTACCCTCTCCATAGGGTCTGGAGATATACTCTGAACCCATCCACTTATGTGGCTACTCTTTGGTGTGTGAATCTTTATGCTGTGTTTAAAGTTCTCTTTGGGTCTGAGTGAATAGGAGAGGAATCTATCAGAGGGTCGGAATGAGAGGATGTGTCCAATGAGAGTCCTAAATTCATGTGGAATTTAAGGGGAGATTTGGGCCTCAAATTCTGCCCAGGTCCCAGCTTATGTTAAACATTTTTTAATTAGGTTTTGATTGTCATCTGCTTGATATTTTGAAGATATTTAACCTTTATTTTTTTCTAAATTGAATGAGATCCAAATTACACCATGTATTTGAGAAACATAAAAAAAGGGTGAAAGTAAAATCTGAAATGAATGTACTGTGTTACATTATTTTCCTGTTTTTTGTGGCTCTGCCTGCATTAGAACGAACTCTGTGCCTTATTCAATTAATGTCCTCATGACAGCCCTCAGAACCAAAAAAAAGTTAAAAACTCACAGGGGAACTGTAATGGTAATGTGTCCTGAGAGATATTCATTTGGCCCCAGCTGTCCATTTTATTCTAAGTGCTAAGTGTTTTAATATACATAGACTATCATTTACATAGTAAGTGGTTATGTGAGATGAATTATTTATTTAGTGACAAATACCTAATACCCAATGTACTGTCAAATAAAAAGAAGTTCCTTATTTGACCCCCATGTGTAAATTTGCATTATAGAATTCATTATCTTTGCACATAAGTCACATTGAAGTTATGTGCAGATATCTGTCAGTGGAACTGCAGATTGTAGCAGCTACTTGCTGTTATGCCATACATGTATAGCAAGGAACCTGGTTTTTAAGCTTTGTGCCACAGAAGCTGCTCATATATGTTACAGCTACAGTTCTAATGTCAAAAAAGGCAGGTGAAATAGAAAAAGAAACTCAAATTGTGATGAGAATGTTATGAAAGTCAGTAATTTGTATGTCAGACAAATTGCACCAGGATTTCTCATGCCTGGATGAAGACAGATTGGCATGTAAACCTCTCAAAATCAAGACAGTAAAATTAGGTCTGTTTCCCCAGGCAACAGGTAGCTTGATCTTATGAAGCCAGTTTCATATTTACTTTCCAAAAAAGTTAAAGAAGTCATGTTGAATAAGAAATTGTGTCATATCAGATTTACTGCTCTTATACCACATACAACTCTGTTAATTCTCACAAAAACTCACATTAATCTTTGATTCTCTCTCCTTAGGATCTAAATCTCATAGTCGGTATGTTTTAACCATTTAGATGCCCATATTACTCCAATGATTATGCAATGTGACAGAACCATTAGACCTATCGCAGTGCAAGCATTGTACCGCGCGCCTTAGTAATTGTTTGCTAGATTTGACATTTGTTAGCACGTCTTTATCTGACAGTTGTCAGGATAGTCCTCAGTGTTTGGTGTATCTGAGATAAAGCAAAAGCTGAGTTCGGAAACATTACGTCTTCTATCTGAAATTGCGTGGGTATTCTTCAAAAGGTTATGGAGTATGACTTAATCTGTGTGCACAACACACTAAATTAAGATTTTTATTTACATAATTTGGAGCTATAAAAAACCTTTAAAGATCTCACAGAAACAGTCTATCTTATACTTTTTTAGTATGCTTAGCCTTTCGGTTTGACATTTGACATAACTTGTGGAGAGAAAGAGTAAATAAAATATTTCTGCAACTTGAAAGACATTTTGCTTGGGATGAAGTCAGAACAGGAAGGTCAGGTCAAATTTTATTGAATCAGTCCAGTTTCCCATCCTTTACTGAGATACAATTTCTGAAGCTGCTGCCTTCTAGGCTGGCTCATTTTAGCAGTTCTGCAGATGGGGCGAAGTTGAGAGTACCCAAAGATTTTCATTCTGCAGGTTAGAAATTTGGTACAGTCACAGACTGAACTCAGACTGAAGGAGTTTATGCCTACTAAGTGAACTGAAAATTAGTGTTGACCCTGAAAAAGCTCTTCTGTAGTTGTAGAATTTGTTTATCTTCATTTTGGCACATCTTGGATAATGAAAGCCTTTGAAGCACAATAGGCCAATTACAGACCTGGTGTGAATGGGCACAATGCCATTGAAACCAGTCGAGTTGTGCCCATTCACAACAGGTTTGAATTTGGCACACCGCCTTTGTCAATGGCAAAACAATGTTTTCAACAAATTTCCTGGCAGAAGCTATGCTTGCATGGAAAATGCATTCATTTAATATGTTTATTTGCATAACAGATCTGAGCTTCAGCAGAGTTTATTATTCATTATGCAAGCTCATTCTCTTCCCAGCCAGCAATGAGATGCACATCAGAAAGGGTAGTCGGAGACTTTTAGAATTGAAGAGACCTTCTCCTGTTTGTTTTTTATTGCAATCTCTCCCTACTGCTTTCCCTGCAAAGAAACAACTGGAATGCAGGGCAAAACCCTTCCAAAAAAAAAAAAAAAAAAAAGTTCAGGAACAGACAAATATAAGGTCCTATTCAGACATCTGTCTGGCTTTCAGCAGCACTGTGTGCTCTCTGGCTCTCCTGCTGGTGCAGTCTTTGATTCTGAAACAATCTGAAAGAAATTAACAACAGCTCAGCTTTCAATCAGGTAGAATCCTAAATATGGATGTAGGTGGCTAATTTTAGGCTTCTATTTTTGAAAATATTACCCCAGACAATCAGAAAGGTTGATCATTCAACTGAAATCTTCCAGTAGGAAGCCTTCCTGTAGGAGACAGAAGACAATGTATTTCTATAGGAAGGAAGTTTAACTTCCTCTACTACTGTCCTGGGTTAAGCTGAGACAGAGTTAACCTTCTTTATAATAGCTAGCAAGAGCCTGTGTTTTGGATTTGTGCTCAGAAGAAAACTGATAAAAAGTGATGTTTATGCAGCTGCCAAGGTATTTCAGCATCTCTGGCTGTCTGCAAACAGAAGTTGTGAGGGAGCACAGCCCCAGTTACTAGCCCAGGATATACTACCTTACAGAAATTCTGTGTATGTGGTATGATATTGTTGAATGGTGAGGTTTGAACAGTAGGAGAGTACATATGCATAGATCCCTGAGGTCCCATGAGGTCAGTGCTATAGCCTTTGCTTCAGGCAGGATACAGGGAAATTAAATGACTCAAATGTGTAAAGAAACTGTTCCACAGAGTCATCTGTTTTATCTTCTTTTTAATTAATAATTAAAGTTATGAAGAGAGAAAGTTTTCAATTATTTTTTTCTGCCACACTTAAAAGTAAAGAAGACTTAAGTCCCTTGACTTAAGGTACTTAAGATAATAGAAGGCATTTTTGGAAGCTAGGGGCTGGCTGTTAAAGGGGGACAGTATATCACACCAATGTCTGCTTGTAGGGAACACAGACAGGGTCCCTAGCTGGCTCCGTGACTAGTGCTTCCTTTTCTTACTCCAAGTTCTTTGGAACTGCTTATGTGAAGAAACTTTTGTAAAAGTAGTGTGTGAGCAGGGTGGTACAAATCGGAGTTTCCAAGGAGAAATTTGAGGAAAGTATCTTACCTGTGGGGTTAACACGCAGCTCAGCATGATAGTACGTGAAGCATAACCAGAAAGCCAGACCCCTGATCTTTTACCTGTAGTTACAAGGGCCATCTGAGGGTACCTGAAATAATGTCTTTCATTAAGGAGTTGTATGAACCTTGCCTGTCAAGGGTACAAGGGACGCTGCTGTAGTGTAAGTGTACTGAAAGTTTTCATCTAAGAAATTGTCTAGGATATGAGTAGGAGAGCTGCAGGAATCGTAGTTAAGTTAGGAAACATCCATGGCTGTGAAGACATCAAGGTCATTATGTGTGCAGAGTCCTCCAATGATGCAAAAACTCATTTAGTCAACAGAAAATATGTTGGCCATTCCTAAGGAAAGAAGATGGCTTCTGCTGAAAGGACAAAGTGAGTTTCAGCTCTGAACAGCACCTGCTGAGAACAAGAACAACTGAGGATCTAAATTCAAATGGCCTGATCCTTTCCCCCTTTCTGGCTGTTCTGGATGAAAGTTTCTTTGTGGGAAACTTATGCACATATATGTACATATAAAGTATGTGTGCACTTGCTGGCCATAAACAACCAGGTCTCTACAGTAGCCTTGGATCTCTGGTCTCTCATCCCAGATGCTGGCATGTGGATACATGAACGCTCAAGGCCCACAATTCCAGTTCAGCTGTTGTTACTTAGATCTACACACATATGCACACGCACCATGGATCCCCCCAGTAGCTGGCCTTACACTTTAAGTTTAACCACTAGCTGACCACTGTATTCTGGCTGCTTCATGTACAGGCACACACACACAGATGGGTCTTTCTGGTAGCTGGTCTAGGTTTGAGTACTTACTAGTAGCCAACTGCCAGACCTTACGTTCTCCCCAGATGCTGAATTGGAACTCCTGGTATCTTCAGTAGCCAGCGCTCAGGCTCCCCAGTCTCTCCAATATGTCACCCAAACTTGCAGCTGCTCTAATATCTGACTACCAAGCTTCTGTCCTACTCACCAGCTAGTCTAGCTTCAACCTAGCTAGTGATAACACATTGATGCATGTATCCACACAAGGTGCACAGACTTTGAGCTCTCCAGTTTCTGTGCTTATGTGCTTATGACCCGTGGTCGCCACAGAAATTGCTGTCACTTGGACCTCCACACACATGCATGCTCAGAGAATAGAGAGTACTTTCATTCAGGAAAATAACTAGAAATAGAGTTTAATGAGAAGACAGGACAGACTGTGCAGAGCAGATGCAGGGCATGGCCAGGCATGAGTATTAACCAGCAGCTTGTTTATATGCTTGTTCAGCTGGTTTATCACCTTATCCCGCTATTTTCCCACCCTTGTTCCTCTCCAGACCACCTTGTTCCATCCTTTCCTTGCCTTTGGTCCTCCTTTAAACATTGTGTAGTAAGCCTTGTGCAATCCAAGATGTTTTTCCACTGCATCCCGTAAGAAGTCTCATACCTTGAAAGGCAGTATCCACCTTCAGTCTGTAAGGCTGCCTGGGAAGCCAGTGCAACTGTGTTCCTCTGACTGGGTTATTGGGGTTCCCCCAGCTGCTGTTGTGCTTCTGAGCTCCTTTGTATGTGTGGAGATGAGCCTTTAATCACCTAACCTACCAATTTCATCATGTAAATGCCTGTGAAAAAGTTATCTAGCTAAATTCTCCTTACGGTCTCTATAAACATGTCCAGGGAAGCCTGGAGTATTCACCTACACACTTGTGTCTACTGCCATCTGAGACTCCATGGAAAAGGAAGACTTCTGCTCAGAGCTTACAGATGCTGTGCAGTACCTCCAGGGGACACTCAAGTTAGTATAGAGATAGCTGTATGTCTGTCAAGATAACCTGTGAGACCTCAGATAACACTAAAAACCTCAATGGGAGCAACTGAGTTTAATTTACAGGGATGGATCAGCAGAATCTCTGACTAGGCTCAAACAGCCACTGAACAGACAAAATGGAGATCTCTCAATTGACCATAACAGCATGTTCTTGTCTATTCTATCAATCAACACCTACATATAAACACGTTTAAATAGGTGTTGCCAGTAGATAAATGGACAGTTTTCTCATTAGATATTTTTTGTTGGGAGGTTATGACTGTCTTATGGTAGTTCATGAGGTAGACAAATGGCTGTCTGACTGAAACATGTAATGAAATCCAGGATATATCATAGTGGTGCAGGGAGAATCTGGCTCTCTTTGTGGTCCAAAGAGTATTCTTCCACTGTTTTGCAAGAACAGCAGAACTGGGGAGAATAAGCAGAGTCTTGAAAGTAAGCAGAGGGGAAGGCTAGGAAGATAAACTGAAGCCAGTTTTATATCCAGCAGTTAGAAAAAACAGAAGAGAACTCTGTTGTCCAACACCTTGGAATAATGTACCAGACGGTGTCTTCTGCTTGCTTGCTTGCTCCTTTTTTTTTTTTTTTTTTTTTTTTTTAACATATACTGTAGTTTGAAATGTGTGGCATGATATGTTACAGACAGAGTAAGGTTCAAAAATCTGAAGTAGAAAGGATGGATGAGAGTTACAAAGGAAGATGATAAGCTAAGGAATCTGTCCCTGAGGTCAGGATATCTGAAGGTGATCTTCAACATTCCTTCCCACTGAAGACTTACAGTGGAAACATTTGCTGTAATAGTGACTATGCAGCGTGCAATGAGTTTCATACCCTCTAAAACACATGCTAACATAAGGCTGTGTTAAAAATGGACACTGTTTATACTTCTATTTGAATAAATGCAGGAACTTACATCCCTCTTTATGACTTCAGAAGATGGCTGGTTTTGGAGCACAAAATATTTTTCTAAACCTTGTCTCAGGGCAGTTGTTGAGGCTATGAATTTTATTTACCAAAACTGCGTGTGCAGATTGTTAAACTCATGTTCTTTCATATCCGTCATGTTCACTGAAGGTCCAGGACTGCAAATGTAAGCTTCAAGTTATACTTTACCTGTTTTTACAGGTGACCACTTTAGCACACAGTGACAAATAACAACTGTCATTGTGGAACTCAGGGAGAGAAGATTCTAAAATGTTTCTTAATATTTCTGTAGGAAGAAAACAACCATTATGTAAACTCAAGGAACAGTAGCTTCTTGGATTTTTGCTTTTTCTTTGTGGGTGTAAACACTGTGAGAATTTCTGTGGGAGCTTTTCTGTCTATGGAACTATAAACAGTTCAGAAATACTTTAACGTTTCTAGTGTATTTTAAATGTCTCCATTTGTTTTTCTGTGGTGAACCTGCTGGTAACTAGGCGTGATATTTCCAAAATTGGCAATGTGAATATTTATGATTGAGGTTTTCCTTTCCTAATTTTTCAATCAAGAAAAAGCTGTGTGTGCAATCAAATTGAAGGAATTAATGAATTATTTTGCTAAATGAAAGCCTTTTCTCTTGACCTGAAGCTTAGGAATGGGTTTTCAATTGCCTTGGAGAGCTTTTTTGGTCATGGGCTTTGAACTCTTTATCTTCTTTGACTTAAAGTCAATGTTATATATATATATTTTTTTTTTTTTAAAGATATAAATGAGAGAAGGATCATTTACGAAAACTAAGTAACATTAATCAGAGCTGGTGTGAGAAGTCACATACGGACTCCAAATTCAGTCAAGAATAAACAAATTTCTTTTCTGGCAAGAATGAGACAGTAAAAATAGCAAGGTGCTTGATATGCAATATGTTTCATCAATGCATTTCCCATTTAATTCAATTTAATTCTTCTCTCTTCCTTTACTGTACCATTGCAGATTTCTTCTACATTTTACCAGCTACATTTTTAATAGATATATTAAGACATAATAGAGTAGATAAAAAATATACTCTGCAGTAGCTTCATCCCAGTTCTTCTTAGTCTATAACAGTAACTCAGAGATAGACACTCATGTGACAGGATGTTGAGAACAGACATTAGCAGTGACAGATGCAGCCTGGCAATATACTACTGTATTGTGTTTTCAGCCTTCCTAATTCAATTCCTGTGTCATGGGACTTATTTAGACATACAGGTCCTTGACATGTTCAGTTTTACTGTGACTCCTTCCTAGATTTTTACTTTACCACTCATAACTTGTCTGAAGTGAGGAACCACATCTAATGAACATTGTCCATTTCTATTGCATTGGAGTAGTCTCTTGTGTTTGTCCACAAATTTATGTTCCGTTAAGCTACTTGCTTTTAAATGGTAACATTCTTCTCAGTTTGTATTCTTTATATTGAGTTTAATATATTAGCACATATGTATCAGCAGGATATTTTCTCTTGCTGATGTGAAGTTATTAAATGGCTGCTCTAGTATCAAGCTATTTCCTCAGGTCTTTGAGAAAAGCAGGAGTTTTATGTGCTAATAATTTATGGAAGATCACATTAGATTGCTCTTCTATGTTAGCACTTTTTGTTGTACCAGAGCTGTGATGCTCAGCCCAAGGTGCAGGTCAAAATGTGACACTTGCATTCACTTTTTACTGACTATGAAAAAGGGACTGGACGAATATAAAGTCCCTTTCATGAGAAAGCATTATTCCCCTCCTCTAGTCTCTAGTAATTCATAACGCGTCTTACCGCAAAATTTGTCTTTTGGGAGTTGGAGTGTTATTTAGAAGAAAATACTGTGTGAAGAAGAATTATAATCCATGCTGAATCTACTGGCTCTTGATTTTCCTGAGATGTGATCACAGTCAGAGAAAGGGTGCCGCTGCTATTTGATTACATAACCTTGCTTTATTGTGCTTTAAAGTTTAGGTCAATGCTGTGCAAGGATGTAGACAGGTACTATTTGATGCGAAGTGTTTAAATCAAAAAGGAATATGAATAAATAATTAAATTGTTTGCATAATTTTTTAAAGTCCTAATCATGACCTGAAAATTAAACTAAGTTTTCTCTCCCTTGCTGGGGAGAGGAATATGCAGTCTGGTCCAAAAACAATGTATAATAAAGAAATAAAATATTATAATAAAGACAAACAGTTGTTTAATTTCTTTACTAATTTGCATCTTTGCCAATATTTAAACTATTACAAAGCACCTACCATGCTATGACAAAGTTCTGATACCTGAGTGAACAATAGATCAGAAAATACACTTTTAGAAATATATGAGGTAATATTTATTCATTTGCATTCTTTTTAAGTTAACTATACCAATTAAGAAATTGGGAATATATCAAATTGAAAATTGAGCTTGTAAAAACATTTAGATACAAATGTAACGATGTTCACACTGTCAGTTGTAGTAATGAAGTTATCTCACCTGTAATCCAATATTCTGAAATCAGCTTTAAATCTTTGAGAAAATAAATGTTGTGTGATGCTGGAAGAAAAAGAGTTGGAGAGAGATGGAGAGAAAGAGAGAGATCTGGTCAACAGAACTTAGAGCAAACATGAGTTTTGTACTTTATAACGTGACTGAAATCCTGTTCTTTTCCTTTTCTTCTTCTTTGAAATGTGATTCGCTAAATGTCTGTTTTCATCTGGTACTAGATCTTCCAATGTGTTTTATCACTGTTCTTTTGGGAGGAATGCTGGATGCTGCAAAATAGCATTCATTTGGCTGCTTAGTTTTCAATTAAAGGGTGCAATATGAGCTGCAGTAACACAGGCAGGGGGATGGTCTAGATGAACCAATGCTCTTTCGATCAAAAACGTTTGCTGCTCTGAACATAACGTATAAGCCAGATGCTGTGAATAAATGTTCTCTTTTTATGGCCAGTTAAATCAACATTTGTACTTCTGTAAAAAATTACTGTAAAGGAAATTGTAGATATGGGAGATTTATTTTAGACAATATTTCATGAAAATGTAATACAGATACATGAAGGCGTGTTTAGTTTAACATTCTTACAAAGATAAAACAAGATAATATATTTTATAAACAACTGAGTAGGAAGAGTACAAGGAATTTTTAACAAAATCCTTGGGAAACAAGGAATTATCTACTGTAATCAATCCATTAGGCTTAAATTATGACTCTCTAAGGACTTATTAGTCAGAGCAAGACCTCCTTAGCAACCTCAAATAAATGTGTCAGTCATAAATTCTCAGAAATGTTGACTGTACACTGTAAATGTTCCTCTTGCATGAAATGACTCTCATTTTTCTCCTAGCTAATTCAAAGAGTATATTGCAGTGTATTAATACATTTATCTATAATTCTGAAAAAAATAAAGGAAATACTGAAGTGAATCTAGTGGTAACAAAACTTACCATTTTTACAAACTTTCTTCTTTCTTGTCCTTAAAACACACAGTGCAATACTGAGTCACAATGGAATAAACTTAAAAAAAAAATTCACAATCCATTCCAGGTCTGAGTGTAGAAAGGCAGCCTGACTATGCTGTATAAACCAAATTTTAATTTTAGAGGCTGTGTTCTCCATGGCGTATCTGCAACACGTAAATACTATGGCGCTAGACCAGAACAAGACCAGTCTCAACAGCAAAGGTCTGTATTCAGATGTGTACCTAAGGGCTTTCTAAAAGTAGCCTGCATTGCTCTGTGCCTCCCACTCCCTGTCAAGACACATATCACACACTTTCACTGTCATCCAGGTCAGTTATACAAAGCAAGAGATACAGGACTAGGACTTTCTGGATCTTGTCTCAGCAGGTAGCGACCATGTAACCTGAAGTGAAAGAAGCAGATTTTACATGATCTGACATGGACAGGGGAGGTCTGCTGCATACACCACTCATATGAGGGGCTATGTTAACCCTTTCTATACTGAGTAACTTTACTGAGAAGCTTTCTGGACCAAAGTTAATTGTCATTGCACAGCCCTGCATTGTTCTGTGCCAATTCAGCATTAAATTCACAATCTTTAGCTTTTTGCACTGGAGACTGAAGATTTCTCGGTGCAGAGCATGGAGAGGATTTACGTATCTTGGAAAATATTTGAATCAGTCTTGGGTACCAAAACTTAACAATGTTGTCTGTACCACTGAGAGCCTTTTAGGTGTATGAGCACATACTGGCCCTGGCTGATCAGCTGGGATCTGGACAACTACATCTCTTTATTTAGCTTGGTTCTGTGAAGGGTCCTGAAATGGACCTCAATTCAAAGTAATGTAAATATGTAGGGTAAATGGAAATTTTCAGATTTTAATTCCTAAAAAAACCCTCCAGCTTAGGTCATATGCTGTTACACGCTCCTCTTTGCCTTTAAAATGACATCAGGAAAGAACTAATACTAAGACGTTGACATATTTCTTGATACATAATGGTTGTGCTGGATCAGGTTACTTTTTGAGATAATCTAAGGAGCCAGAAGGTGAAAAAGTCTACGGGACTTGATGAGGTGCATCCACAGATTCTGTGGGAAGTGGCGGATGATGTTGCTAAGCAACTATCCATCATATTTGAGAAGTCATGGCAGTCTGGTGAAGTTCCCACTGACTGGAAAAGGAGAAACACAACCCCAGTTTTTAGAAAGGGAAAAAAGGAAGACCCGGGAAAATACAGGCTGCTCAGTCTCACCTCTGTGCCTGTCAAGATCATAGAATCATACACTTATAAAATTATAGAATGGTTTGGGTTGGAAGGGACCTTAAAGATAATCTAGTTTCAACCGCCCAGCCATGGGCAGGGACACCCTCCACCAGCCCAGGTTGCTCAAAGCCTCATCCAACCTGGCCTTAAACACCTCCAGGGATGGGGCATCCACAACTTCCCTGGGCAACCTGTTCCAGTGCCTCACCACCCTCACAGTGAAAAATTTCTTCCTAATCTAAATCTTCCCTCTTTCAGTTTAAAACCACTATTCCTCATCCTATCACTATACTCCCTCATAAAAGTCCCTCCCCATCTCTCCTGTAGCCCCCTTTAGGTACTGGAAGGCTGCTATTAGGTCTCCTTGGAGCCTTCTCTTATCCAGGCTGAACAACCCCAATTCTCTCAGCCTGTCCTCAAACGGGAGTTGCTCCATCCCTCTGATCATCTTCGTGGCCCTCATCTGGACTCGCTCCAACAGATCCATGCCCTTCTTATGTTGGGGACTCCAGAGCTGGAAGGAGTACTCCAGGTGGGGTCTCGCTAGAGTGGAGCAGAGGGGGAGAATCACCTCCCTTGACCTGCTGGTCACAGGTTTTTTTTGATGCAGCCCAGGACACGGTTGGCTTTCTGGACTGCAAGTGCACATTTCCAGGTCATGCTCAGCTTCTCATCAACCAACACCTGCAAGTCCTGTTCCTCAGGGCTGCTCTCAATCCATTCTCCACCCAGCCTGTATTTGTGCTTGGGATTGCCTCGATTAGGTGCAGGATCTTTCACTTGACCTTGTTGAAGGTTGCATAAGCCCACCTCTCAAGCCTGTCAAGGTCCCTCTGCATGGCATCCCTTCCCTCCAGCAAGTTGAGTGCACAACACAGCTTGGGGTTGTTGGCGAACTTGCAGAGGGTGCACTCAATCCCACTGTCCATGACTCCAACAAAGATGTTAAACGACACTGGTCCCAATAGCAGCCCCTGGGGAACTCAGTTTGCCACTGTCTCCATTTGGACATCGTGCCAATGACCACAAATCTTTGAGTGTGAACATCCAGCCAGTTCCTTAACCAGCGAGTGGTCCTTCCATCAAATCCATGTCTCTCCAAGTTAGAGACAAAGATGTCATGCAGGACTGCATCAAAGGCTTTGTAGAAGTCCAGGTAGATCACATTAGTTCCTCTTCCTTATAAACCATAAACCTGTTGTAGAAGACCACCAAATTTGTCAGGCAGAATTTGTCCTTAGTGAAGCCATGTTGGCGGTCACCAATCCCGTCCTTATTTTCCAAGTGCCTTAGCATAGTTTCAATTAGGATCTGCTCCATGATCTTTCTGGACACAGAGGTGAGACTGACCGGCTTGTATTTCCCTGGGTCTTCCTTCTTCTTCCCCTGTGATCCTTCTCCAGGCTCTAGGCATCTATTCCTGGCACTGGAATCAAACAGGTAAATATAATTATTGTCAAGCCTTTACTCAGTGCAACTAAAACCCTCAAACAGAGACCCTCTCTCTTCCCACAGTGTCTCCCAAATAATAAAAAGAAAGAAATTATAAACTCCTGATAATATTTGTAGGAAATTTTTTCCAAGAACATCTTTTCACTACACGTAAAATATAGGTATGGCTCACCTCTCCAAATCCTGACTTCCCCATAAAGATTGAGAGAAACAAACCTGAATGTTTGTGTGATCATTACCCTGTGACAAAGACCACAGCAGATACGTTTGCATCCCAGTTGGTGTCAGAGGGATTCTGTCTCCATAGACTTAGTAATAAAGATTTGGGATTTTCTGCAGCTTCTTCTTTTTCCAACTGAAGAAGGAAAAAGTCAAAAACTTACTTTCAGATATCACAGCAAAAGAAGTAGGGGATAGATAAATAACTCTCTTTTGCTCTTATGTCAGGGAAATAAATTTTATCTTTATTGCATTCCCATGCTTTATTACATACAATTTGTTTCCTTATCATAGGGAAAAATGTTTCACCATTTTCCTATTGTTGAGATACAACACCTTTAAGTATCAGACACTTCAACTTGCCAGCTTGTAACTGATGTCCTCTCAAGGGTTTCCCAGGATGATTTACAGAGGTGCTGCCTTGACCAGCAAGCTGGCGCAAGCTCTGGGAATTGTCATCTCCTCTGCTAATAGCTGCTGATGAAAAGTTCCTCCTGTTGAAGGGAAACCCACACTTGGACCGCTCTTGAGTTAGCATTGCTCACACAGGATTTCATCCAGGGGTTAGCCGTATTTATTATACGTGTTTGTGGGAAACTGCAGCTGTCACAGGAATAGATGTCTATGCCAATGACAGAACTAGATACTTTAATGTGCTTAGGAGAAGAATTCTGGATCTTGGCTCTTCTGCGCTTTCCTCCTCTCCAGACAGAGGCTTATTTTGCTTTCCCTTCATCCTGGGTGCATTAGTTTTTGAAAGACATTTCAATCACCCACAGATTAATACAGAAACCCACACATTAGTTAGCCCCCTCATATTGTAAAGATGTCAACAGTTTGCAAAGGGCTCACAGATGAGCTTTATTGGCTTATTGGACTAATAAAGAATCTGTGATGAACATAAGAATCTCTTGGATTCTCTGTCTCCTAAACAAAATTGTTTCTGTCATTGTGACTGTTCATTTTTGATGTACCACACTTCTGGCCAAGAAATCTATAACTGCAACCCAGACAATTCTTACCTTGTGGATATTGGAGTCAGAACCTCATATCCCTCAATAAAAGCTTTCTGAGTCTTATTTCTCTCTTGCTGTAAATTAGATGGTGTACATACTTAAGAAAATGAACATTTCTCCTTTCTTGACTCTGACGTTGACCACAAAGTATTTTAAACTTCATGATCTAACGGATGTGTTATTCTAAGCCTAAATATACATCCCTGATTTAGTCTGCATGCAATTATTTAAATCGACTAGGTTTCGGGTTACTTTGTGGATCAGAGCATTATTTTTTATGTCTATACTATTCTGGTCTATCCAAGTAAGCACTGCCATTTCACATTCCTGGACATTATAAACTTACTATCTACACTTTAAATAGTTAGAATAATACTGTTTGGCTACTTCTGAAATCCTATAATTTATAGAGCACACTGACATCAGAATTATAATAATTTGTACATTTTCGCAGGTCTTGTGACCAAGCTAGTCTTGAAAGTTTAATGCTAAGTTGAAACAAAATTTGGAAGGCTAATAAGAAAACATTATTTTACATGATTGATCTTTATATTTTTGCATTCTGTTGCTTTAGGAAAAGATTGATCCCAGAAAACTTTCAGAGAGTATCACCTTTCTAAATGTCTGTTTTTCATTAAAAAATCACATATTTAAATATTTTTTCCGTAACCTGGGATTTTTGGCAGTTGGAAGAGTTTTTCACTAGTCAAAAGTTCCTGGTTCATTATGGGTAACGATTGTACTAGGTCTGACTGGTACGGAGTGAACTTTCTTCATAGTAGCCTGTATGGTGGTGTGCTTTGGATTTGTGGCTAAAACGGTCCTGATAATACAGCAACGTTTCGGCTTCTGCTGAAGGGTGCTTCTGCAGCATTAAGGCTTTTTCTGCTCTTCCCTCTGTCTGACAGTGAATAGGTTGAGGGTGCAGAAGAATTTGAGAGGGGGGACAGTGAGGCCAGCTGCCTCAAATTGACCAAAGAGATATTGCATGTCATATAACATCGTACTCAGCAGTTGAAAGGGTATTCTTTTCCAAGGTAGTGGTTGATCTGAGACTGGCTGGGTAAGGTCTGCTTGTGGCAGGTGGTGAACTACTGTCTTTACATCATTTGCTTGTTTTTTCCCCTCTCTTTCCTTCACTTATTAAGCTGGTTTTATCTTGATCCAAGTGGTTGCTCTTGCTTTTACCCTTCTGATTCTCTCCCCAGTCTTGCTGAGTTGGGTAAGGAGTGACTGCATGGCTGTGTGGGCTCTTAGCTGCTGGTTGAGGTCAACCCACCACACAAGTGGATTCATATTCTTATATAAACCTTTTGTATCTGACTAGTAGAGCCTATGGACTCTCCAACATAAAAAAAAAAAAAAAAAAAAAAAATCAGTGATAAGCTGCCTTATGAAAATTGTAGAGGAACTGGATGTATTTCAGCAAAGTGCAGTAAACCATGGTCTAGGGCACTGGCCTTATGGTGCAGCTTCACTGTGTTTTGACTTTGATTTACGTATCTATATTAACATTTTTTATTTACACATGATAGTTAAATCAGGCATTTTACAACACAACAGTTTCCACAACAAAATCCAAACTTGTTGAGACCATCACTATCCTTGATTGTCTTAATTGTCTAACTTAATTGTACACTTTAAACAGGAAGTATAGTACCTGGCACTATTTTGAACTCAGACTGAAGAGCAGTCCCAAGAGATTCCCAGGCACAGTTCAGGAATTAAATTGAAACAGGTGCTATTCCCAGCAGATAGATAGCTTGCAGGCTCTATGATTTGCTGAGTGTGAAGATTTAGTAGTATGGAGGTGGTCTGTTCTGTGCTAGCGAATCTCAGTGCCAAACCAGTCTGGGAATGCTTAATTTATTTCTGGTGTATGTACCACCATTAGGTCTGTCACTTCCCTTTAAGATGATCTCAAATAGTGAAGCATTTGCAGAAACTGCAATTAGTGGGGAAAATACCAGCTTATGATGCAAGGCTTATTTAAATAAGTCAAAAATTTTTATTCAGAGTAGGACTTGAATATAGATCCCCCCCATGCTTGAGGCAGGATGCAATCACTGAGTTCTTTCAAAGAGCTTCTCCTTTTCTCTCTCTCTTCAATTTTTGATGAAAAAATAAGAATAAAAATGATACTGAAGTAAAATTTAAATAACTTTGATTACTTCAGTTGTTCATAAACAGAACTTGTTTTCCAGAGAACACATAGCTGTAACCTCCACTCTCCTGACCAGGAACAAAGGATTCTTTTCACTTAATAACAAAAGTTGACAATGTAGATAGTTACATCTGAGCTTTTCAGAAACATACAGGCCATGATTCATCCAAATTATTTTAGGCGTCTTCCTTAGCTGAAATGAGTTGTCTTCTAGAAGCTACTATTTTTCCCTCCAGTTGTAGATGTTGTTTAGATACTCAGTTCATATGTAGAAATCTGCATTGTAGATGTCGAAAGGCTAAGATGAATCCTCCAGCAGAGGTTTATTCAGCTTTCACTATGCAATTTAAGAACAATCAGGTTGTGAAAACCTGACCATGTAAAAGCTGATTATATTAATATAATCTCCACTCTGCTAGATATAGGTGGTTCATTGGCTGAGAATTCATCATTTAAAAGATAGGTTGTGTTGACAGCTAGAGGGACCGGACTTCGATTTTCTCTTCACAGGTTAGGTTCAGTGAAGACACTCTAAGAAGGATTTTGGTTTTGACCCATGCATGCTACATCTAGGGATAATAAAATAGAAATTAAAAACTAAAAAGCTACACTTCTACGTTACACAGTCAACAGGAATGCAAATCATTTCCAGTTATGCTAATGATTTTTGTGATAAATATGAATGTCATGTGAGACATAGACCATGACTGACTCATTTATCATCATAGCCACAAGGCCTGCAGAAAGGCAACACCTTCAAATTGCTAACAGCAGAATTGGATTGGCATTGGCAATCTCCACTGAAAAGGCCTTATAGACCATTATTGATCCCAGCAGTCCACAAAAGTAGTTTGAAGATATGATATGCAGATAAATAGGATTGGTGCAGTTCTCTCAGGCAGAATGTAATCAGTAAGGAGATGTCAGGGGAACTGGTATATGAAAATACGTTATTTTAATAAGTAGCCCAGCACAGAACTATTGAATTACTGGCCTACAATAGTATGAGTTGGAAGGTTATACTACAATGTCTCTAACAACTTCTGAAAACTTAATGTAAATACAGAGGCAACTTCTCCACACGTTAGAACCTGTAAGAAACCACTTTTTAAATGCATGGTGTTAGCACTGAAGGTTTTACAAATTGCAGTATGTTCAGCTTAAATTATTCCAATCAATGGACCATTTTTCTTATGCACTGTCAAGCTTCTACTGTAATTACAGTCCACATTGCGTTTCTAGTGCTTTTTACATGCCTATAATATCAGGCTCTTCCAATACTATCTACTTGTAATTTCATAAACATTCATCACAGCTTTCTTTGCTATTGGCTATCCCCAAGGACTTTAAGACTTGCTTTGTTCAATGCGCCTGCCCAGACAGCTCAGTGGCACTGAAGTTTATTGACATTTCTTTTTGCTTTTATGCAGTCCTGCTCTGCAACATTTACTCTGTCAATTACATTCATTTTGGTATTCATAGTCAATTCTATATCTGTGTGACTTTAATTGTGTTTCACTAAATCAAAGAGGCATTATAAAATTGTTACCCTTTGATTTTGTAGCTTTAATTTCATTTTTCTTTAATCTTTGGAGCACACTAGATTGTCAATTAGCATAATAAAACAGTCACTGTGGAATTTAGTAGCAATACTGGATATTCTGTGAAGTGAATCAGCCCATTTAATGTTAGTAGTGTGACAACAGTATGTACACTAAGTAATAAAGTAGCCAAAATTTTACTCCACAATTCTACAGGGTCTCTATATATGAATTAAAGGATTTTTAGATTTCTTTGGGGGTTCTTTCCAATTATGGTGAATTCCTTTTGAATGCTTTGTACACTCTAAAGTTGTAAGGAATTTGCAACATCTTAATTCTTTGAACATTTTCTTCATTCTAGAACCTGCAGTCACTGTTATTGATAGGTAGAATAAAATCAGATGATATTTTAGCACTGTCTTGGAGAGCTCCTTTCAAAACAATGATCTCTGCTCCTTAGAGAGGTCTTAGAACTTGCTTCATTCCAGTTGTCAGAACTTCCTACCTTATTGTTTGTGATACTTACCCTAATGAGGCTAATAATCTTTGTGTTTTTTTCTGTGTTAATTCTTCTAAATTATCTGCTTTTTGTAGGGAGGCCAGTTCTACTGGTGCATCTAATGCATGCCCTGAGCACATAGAGAAAAAATGGATAGAAAACTACCTGTTTCTTCTGTCCTGGACAGTCTTCTTAGACACTGGTGAGGCCAGCCCTGTTAAATGGCAGAATTCTAAATATCTACATTTTTTATTTCTTAACCAAGAATGGATGTTTGTAGTGGATTTAGCCTCCAGGTTTATATTAAAGTCAAGAGTAAGTGAGAAGGTTATAGATTTATAAGTTCCTTTGTAGTACTCCAAATCTTTATTGTATTCAGTGCTTTTTTATTTAAAATGCAAATGCCTATCAGGCCTCATAAAATATATGTTTCAAAATAGATTCTAGGAACAGCAGACAACTGGAAGAGATGCCAATAGCTGATCATGCAGTCTTCTAAATAACAAAAAAGTTAATGTGGCTAAATGCAAGAATTATGAATGTCAAGTCATTGCAATTACCTAACAATTTCTGAAGCAGATAAAGGAGAAGTGGGAGGAAATGATATAGAGCAAAGGAGAAGTGTAGAAGGATAAAAGGAAAAAGAGAAGTGTAAAAGGAAGACCAAGAAAAAAGAGTGATCAGTCTACATATTCACCAAATCAGAGGTAGTCTAGCTGCTTTCCCTATAAAGAATAAAAGTTCATTGTTACAAAGTTATAGGCTTTTCTGAGTCATTGTAAAAAAATTCTCACTGAAATGTACCCCAAAGACCTTCTAAAAACTTCTGAAAGAAATGTGCAGTAAAAGATCAATCTCTTTTCTTTTATTTCTGTTTTTTTAATTTATTTTATTATTCTTCAGGATTTGGTTGAATTCAGGAGTACTGGGCTACTTAACTCTCTCCTTTTCTTCTGCTCATTGTTGCCTTCTGTCTTCAACAGAATTTTCTTGGAATAGAAAAATTTTTGTGAGCTGAGATCCCCTGATGATCTCCACTGTCAGTCCTGCCGGCCCATTTCCCTGGTCATTCAGGGCGAGTCACTGCTAAGGACCAGTGAAATTAGACAGTGACACTGTCACACTGGCTGCAGGGTTGGCAGAGCCACGCTTCCCTCCATCAGGTTCACCCTAGACAGAGAGCACAGGGCTGCCAGGAAGAATGGAGTCTATTTTACATACATGAAGGTGGGGAGAGAGAAGATGTGAATGAAAGCTTCTCTTCTGAAATATTTCAGTTAAAACATGTCAGTTGTTTCCCCTCCTCTGTTAACACCAAAGCTGATCTTAAGCATGCTGCATTCCAGACATCATGTGCTTTCTATTTGTATTCATTGCAGATGTGCACTAAAACTACTGCAAATAATTTAGGTAATTGGCAAACCACAGGGGCACTTACCCTGTTCACTGGCCTATTTTAGGCTGCCTCATCATCACCATTCTAATTGATGACAGGTCTCTAGTTTTTCACTTGCCAGGCTGCAAGACAAGGAATACTAATAAAGCATTCTGGCAGTGGGAATGTTGTAACTATTCCCAGCCTTTTGCAAGCAGTTAGCTCCCCCACCCCTGCTCCTGCTGCTAATGCACAAGTGATGTGGTGGGAATTTTTTTTTCAAAAAAAGAACACTCTCTTTTCTCCATCCATTCAGCCTCTGCAATTACCTAATTCTAATATGACCATAGCTTTTTAAATGTAATTCTGTATTCTGCAAAATGTTATTATAAAGTTATGCCATCAAAGTAGCTGACATCCTTAGAATCATAGAATAGAATCATTAAGGTTGGAAAGACCACAAGGATCATCAAGTCCAACCCAACACCACCTAACTCACTAAACCATGTCCCAAGCACCACATCTACACGTTTCTTGAACACCTCCAGGGATGGTGACTCAACCACCTCCCTGGGCAGCCTGTTCCAATGTCTGACCACTCTTTCAGTGAAGAAATTTTTCCTAATATCCAGCCTAAACCTTCCCTGGTGTAACTTGAGGCCATTTCCTCTTGTCCTAGAAATCCTTATTGAAATAAAAAAATTTCTCCCTTATATAAAGAACATTTCAGAAGCCAAAATTGCTTTGGCTTATTGTTACGCCCTGCCATGTTCCCTAGGTACTCAGCATTAGTATTTTTTAATTGGAGAATATACATGTATGTGCTCCTTTGCCTTTTTTTTTTCTGCACAGACTCACCATAGAAGCCAATTCCTGGCCCCAAAAAAGCTCCTGACTGGAGCACAGACAACAGAGAGCACTACTGAGTCCACTGTACAGTATGCAGAGGCAGAGAAGGCACAGGGCTGCAACAAAAAAAGGACTCTTGGACTCATAAATTAATTGTTCCTGTGCCTAAATTTAGGTCCCTGTAGTGAAAATGCAGTAGAGTTTCTCTACACTATGTGTAAGGCATAGGAAGCATTAAATGCCTCAAGGTCTTATACACCAGATCTTAAACACCAAGATCTTAAACAACAAAAAAACCCCACACCAACGCCTGCTGAATTTTTTTGTGCTAGTCAATACCAAACACTAAGCACAAGCGTATACGACACAGGCAATTGCATGTCATCTCTTGTGGCTCGACTCCTGGCTTTAGCTAGGCTCAATTCCTCTCCTGAGAGAATGCAGTGGAAGTGGCTGGTGTCAAACTTTGGTGTGACACTGTAGGACTGGAAGACCCTCACTTCTGGCTCTGTTTTCTAGTACTGTCCTTTCTGATCCTGTGCCAATGAATGTCTTTGTCAAAGGAAATGAGATACTTTTTTAAGTACCGAAGTCCTTTACAAAATATGACTTTAGTGACTAATCCAAGAACAAATAATTAACTTGAGCCATGCAGAATAGTTGTATGTGCATTCTCTTTAGTTGGTGTTTTATCCACCTTCTATTCAAAATACAGTCTCATCACTCATCTAGGGCCATAATTTGGTATATGACTTAAGTCAGCATAAGCTGTTCTGCTGATGAAACAGGCAATCCTGCCTTCTGTTTGTTCTTTCTCTTTCTTTTTGCCAGTGCAAAGATTGGAATAGCCATATGGTCAGATCAGGGAATGGATTCATATGGCTGTGAAAAAAAAGTTTCTGATATGTCATAATGTAGGGGACTCAGGAAATACACTCCAAGCAAGGCACAGGAATACAAAGCTGGACTAAGTTTTCTTCTAGAGGACTATGGTAACAAAGCCTAAGGAAGGTATTTCGCCTGGTCGATGCAGTACATCACCTGCCATCATAGTTGGCAAAATCTTTTGCTGTGTTTGGAAGAAGAAATTAATGCTTGAAATATGGTACTAATTTGTACCAAGGTGTTGAATGTGGACTTACAAGTCGTGAGAGACCCAGGCTTGACCACAGTTCTTGAATATTTTCATATGTTAAGAATACTTTCTTCATGGTTAGTCAAAGTCAAAATATTTTCATCCCAAGTTAGCTAAGACTTCAGTAAAAGACACAGAAATGTTTTGCCGACTCGTTTATTTAAGACCATTAAAATCTTTCTCATCACCTTTCTCCTCTTAAGCATTTATCATACCAGTGACCTTTAACACATGGATGAAATTAATTCTAACATTAGATATCTTACATGTAGAACTGTACTTCTGAAATTAAAGATATTTGTCAAATCCACTTTCATAGCCAATGGGGAAAATAAACTCCTCCCATCCTAAAACAAACTTTTAAAATAATACAGCTGAAAATACCTCCTAAAAACTCCTATTTCTTTCCACTGACTATAGAGGGAATTAAAACAGCTACCTTGGCATTGTCTGTCTGATATTAGGTGAGACGAAGCCCCACTTCAGTGTCCTCATTTTAGGTGTTTCCTTTTTAGTTTCTCATCCTACTTGGCACATTAACTGCAAAGTGACACGTGGTGTGTTAGGCTTCACTGCAGTGGCAAGGTGTGCTCTGACTGTCACTTTTTGTCCTGTTTTGTCATACAAGACTTTTTCAGGCAAAATAAAGCAGAACAGAAAGGAAGGCTCTATACTGTCTTTTGTACAGTCTCTATACTGTTCCCTGGATAGGACACTATCTCTTGGTCAGGAGACCTGAGCTGGAAATCTCACTAATGTCTTTCCCTGTTGGATTCAACGTTGCTATGATATTTCAACCAGTCTGCATAGCAGTGGGGGTTGAGTGATCCAGTTGTTGCATTGCTTTCATCCCACCAGAGAAGTTCAGTAACTAGTGTAAGTTAAGGCCATTATCCTGCTTGCAGGATAATCAGATGGATGCCACATTTTATAAAGCAAGAATTGGGTTCTTGGACAGAACCATACTTCTAAGTTTGATTTAGAAATATATGAAAAAATAACTCTGCCCTCCCTCTGCTTTTGCCTCTGTGCCTGATGTTCCACAGTGCTGAATTTCAGTTTCAGTACTTTAGCCCAAAGACCACCCGTGTGATAAAGAAATCCTCTGAACCATTCAGCCCTGAGCCTGTCAGCGATAATTGGTGCAGGAAAAGCAAAGGAGTAAGTGTTCGTTGTACTTAGCACTTTTCTAAATCAGGCCTGAAAGGAGTAAAGTGCTAGTGAAAGGGGAGAGCATAGAAGGGAATGTTATTTTATTCATTAAAAATAAGTGTCTGGAGTTTAAACATGTCGACAGGCTAAAGCTCTGTTCTGTGAGGCACTGAGTGCTCCTGAATCCCTTTGAAGTTAGTGGTAAGTGAGGTAACTCAGCGCTCTACAGGACTGAGCCCTGAGGATCTTCTTGAAGGAAAGTCACAAAGAAGATGCACATGGGTTTTGAGCTGAACTCTTCTTCCATCCCCCTCTTTCTGTCTCCTATATTTAGGTCTATCTAGATATGTGTGGTTAATTCATTTGGATGTATTACATGCATGCTAGAAGAGTCTGCAGTTCAGCATAGTGTCTTTCGGTTCAAATGGATGAAATTAAATGGCTTATTTCTCAGAGATTTGATCTTGGTTTTCCATTGGAGAACAGGGAGGCAATACTTGTGCGATCCAAGCTGTTTACTGTGTACTCCAGTCTTGCCACATAATCCTGAATTTGGCACGCAAGTCCTGGAAATAAAAGGAGCTGCTGGAAATAAAAGGAGCTGCTGGAAATAAAAGGAAGTTGTGATTAGATCCCTGAGGGATTTAATGACATAGTTATTTTTGAAAATATGAGGGATCTGCAGAGATACTTCACAAATTATCCTTTGTAGTAGTTCTTACACACCATGGCAAGGAAGTTCAAAACTGCTTTATCAATTGCTTCAGCTTCTTATTATTACGCTGTTTTAGGTGAACAAGTTGCAAGATCTAGACCTCTCTCTGGTCCAGTGTTTGACCACCCTCATTGTAATTTATTTTCCTTATATCAAGTGTCCATTGCTTCTCATCCTTTCACTGTGAACTGCTGGAAAGAGTTTGTCTCTGCCTTCCCTACATCCTTCAGTTAGGTAATGGCAGAGTAAGTTAATACATATAGTAGCAAGAGATCAGGTTGTTTCACCGAAGCTCTGCAACCTCTTTAGTGGACAAGTTTTGTTTTGGTTAAACCCTGAAGTGTGTCAATACTTGGGGGGAAAATGAAAAATCCTTCCACAAGCAGGATCATCACCGTATTTCCTGTCTGAAGGTGAAGCTCCACACCAGCTCTGCTGAGCAATGCAGCCCAATGGCTGACATTTGTGGGACAGTTGGATTTAACAGTAGATGTCACAATTGTGTTTGGTCCTTTCAGAGGAATGAGTGGTGAATCCCTAACTAAGTGGAAACAGCTGTGTATACCACTACTGCACAGACAAATTACATATGTATGTGTATGGATAAACATGTACACATATGTGTTATACACATACTGTATATTCCTAGTTTTATACATAGTTCATACAACAATCAGATCATATACAGTTGGGTCACATAAGCTGTTACCTTGCATACTTAGTGAATATTTAATTTTTGTTTTGGTTTTTAAATAGCACAATTAGAGACTGAGTGCCTTTGACTTCAGTATTGGTGAATACAGGAGAAACAATTTGTTTTTCTTGAGTGAACTCATTGTAAGCAACTAGAAAACTGGATAGAAGTACTTGAAGGATTCCCACGTTGTGTGTGGAAATGATTGTCTAGTGCTAATCTGAGAGTCACATCCATTTTATATTTAACCTCTTATAAAACAGTCACAAATGCTATCGTTTTAGTATCAAAATGCAAGCCTCCTTTTAGTGGCATTGATATCTCCAATTCCCACTGAAATCAAAAGAAATAGAGAGCACTCATATTACAGTGAGCCCTTTGATGGTGATACTGGGGAGAATAGTGTAATGCTTTTCAGAGAGATTTCAAAGGTTAAATATGTGCATTTCCACAGATCACTACTGTATTTACTCTAAAAGTGAGTGCTCTTGGTAGATTGATTTCCCTTCTGAATAATATAATGTGGAGTTAAAAAAAATCCCACAAAACCCCCTCTTTAATAACGTTTAGATCAACAGACACTGAAATAAGTAGCAAATTCCTACTGAGTTAAGTAAAAACAGGTCAAAGTGCTGTGCAATCAGAATTCCTCACTGTAAAACAGGCAATCCCCCCTTTCCCTCTTTCCCCACTTTCTCTGTGTTTTTCTGTCAGCTGTGTGATCAAGTGATAGAGTGAAGGAAAAGTTGATCCTGATGCTAATTGCAGAAGACGTGGTCGAAGCCAGGTGGTTTGCAACATTTGTGAAAAAAGTTTGAAAGTGGAATTTTGAATAAGTCATCAAGATTGAACTCTAAAAGCAAATCTAGTTGATCATGCAAATTCAATACAGACATTAAAAGAAGAAGAAAACAAAAAATCTAGAGTATAATAACATTGACTGAATAAGATCTGGCATCTGAAATGGTATGAAAAAGTGTGATCACATTTTAAATTGTTATCAGAACAAAACACATTTTTGAGTAGCATATGTTATTCTCACTTAAAAAGTTCATCTGCAAATACCATCTAAGAAATACTAACAGTATAACACCAGATAACCCCTTCCTTAGTCATGTGGGATTTTCCTCAACCTAATCTTCAACCCAAACTTCTTAATGAAAGGATATTATGTGTGTAGTGCACTGAGGGACAGTTGTCCTGCTAAGTGAGTGAGCTGCAATATGAAATGAGAAGAAAACTCTGAAACAGAAAATGTGGTGAAGAAGGGGAAGGTGTTTTTCTTTTTTTCCAGGAGGAATGAAGCTCGTTTATCTCTACTGATAAAGGGCAGGGGTAATGGATGCAGAGCATGTATGTGTGTCTGATTCTGTGGGTGAATACAACTATTTTGGTATTCTGCTTGTGAACATTTTATCTCAAATATTCTTACAAGCTTAAAGCCTTGATATATTAACACTTCAGTAATTAGCTTCCACAGGAACAAAGAAAAGTGTTAAGGAACAAACTATTGATACATAGATTCTCTGTTTTACCCTGGATGAGAAGTATAACGAAACTTTAATGTCAAATCTGCCCATGGTCTGCCTGTTATTCCTGTGATCTTCAGCTCTTTGTTCAGACACGGACTGCTGCTTTTGAGATCAACCAAAGTATAACTTGAGTATTATGTTGGAATTTTATGTAGTAAGTTAATTAGAGAATTTTGTATCAGGAACAGGTCATCATTTCACAGTGTGATTGTTAGCTGTCTGTCACGGAGCAGGTGAGCTCCAAAATGTGATGGCAGAGTGGCCACATGGACTCATGCACACTTGGTCTGTCTCACAAGAGAAGCTCTGGTGGCTGCCAAAGTTGTAATGGCTAAGCATTCCTGAGGTTCATGTGTGGTACCACAAAGTAGTTGCACTGGGAGTCGTATTTTAAAATGTTACAATATTTTTTTGGGGGGGAGTTTTGGCATGGCAAAGGCTGTAAAATAGGTTCATACAAAAGAACAATGTGTTTTAAAGGAAATGATTCAGCAATCTCATTTCCTTTAACACTGCAATATGTGAATGTATCTGAACATAGTGCTCCTGCCCTGTTTGCCTGCCATATCTGTAGCTGTACCTTAATCTACAATAACTATGATAATTACTACATCCTCCACACTATGTAGTATACTATGCAGAGAGAATATTTTGTGGCTTTAGGTAAAGATTGGCCCAATTATCAGAAATACAATAAAACCACCAGATATTATGTCATGGAGAACAGTAAATTTCTTCATTTAATGCATGGGGATATAGTCATACAGCTCTTTCGTACTAACAGAGATCCACAGCCAGAGACTGTACATCTAATGGTGAGTGAGCTCTGTCTAGGAGTTTGCTCTGTCAGTCAAAACTCTCTATTATTTATGTTTAATAATCTTAACCCTTATACAGAGATATTAACATTTTGAAGTTGTCTGCTGGAATATGATGCATTGATCTTTTGATCATTAGATCCTTTTCGCTCTGTCATTGTGTCCAGGCCATAATACTCCGATTCTCTTTCTTCCTTCCAGTCTAGAAGAATCACTTTTTGAAGACTTACGTAGCTATTTTTCAGCAGAATATCCACTTGAATTTGGAGAATTTTGCAAGTTTGCAAAATGTGTTAGTAAAAAAAATAGTCTTAGGGAATTATTAAAGAATTATGTCTAAATCAATACAAGATATATGTTCCCCATATTAATTGGTTATTTCCAGCCCAAAAGAAGCACTATAATTACTCTGTCCAGCAGATTGAGAAACAAAAATTGAACCTCACTTTAGATAACTTTCCTCCTTCTGAAGAAGCTTGGTTGGCTTAATCGTCCTGCTCAGCTAAATTATTTGAATGATAAGGATTCTGCTCTATCTGACGCTTACAAGGGGAAAAAAAATAGTCAGAATAATCTTGTATCTCATAGCAAAAGATGTGGTGACATGTCAAGACTAAAGAAAGGCACTTAGAAAAAGAAACTAGGAAGAAATTACTTTTTTTCCAGGCAATTTGTTGAGATTTTTATTAGGCACTACATTCTGCCAGCAAGGACATAAGTGCCAGACCGATGATTCCTACAATACAATGCAAAACCATTATGTGTTTTGCTCTCAAATTGTCACAGTTCGGATAACAACAAACAAAGCTTTATGGAACCTTCTTATGGTAATCTTGCTGGCTGCACTGGCTTGGCTCAAACTGCCTCCTTCAAGGAAGGGAAGAACATGGAGCCTAGGAACAGCATGCAGGTACTCACAGGACCTTTGTAGATCTCCATTATCTTATGGGAATCCTCCTCTTCCCTTCACTCTTGCTGCTGACCAAGATGACCCAGGAGTTACTAAACACCATTAAGTATTGTCCTCTCCAAATGATATAGACTGGGAACAGTAGGGATGATGGATCTTCAGCACCAACTCGTTAGCTCTAGAGATCAACTGGGTTGTGTTGCATTAGTCCTTAACATGAACATTGCTTACCACTACCTAAATACATGTGTTTCACAGAATCTTCTTCTGTCCCTTTTCCTGCTGCCAAACTACTTCAATAAAGAGGTAATTACAAAGTGAAGTGAACAGAAAACCATGGGAAGAACTTGGGAGCCACCCAACACAATAAAACGAATGAGATATTTGTGGTTAAGCGTCTTTAACATGTCCATTGTACTAGTCTTATGAGGTTCCTAGAAAAGCAACTTGAAGGCTATCAGCCTTCCACTAAATTAAAACCACGTGAGAGAAGACAAATGGTTCTGATTCTTATCCAGTACCAATTCTTTCACTTCAGTGCTAGAGGAAGTGCATTTTACTTCAGTAATTGCTATGCCAGTGATGAGGCATAGGCATTAAGAGGTTAAGTGCTGGAAGAGACAAAAACATGCTTTTTCCATAAGGCATTTTACACAAGACTAAATTTCAGCAAATTAAGAAGAAAATTAACATAAAATCTAAAGGAGTTTAGACAAGACATATATGAGCTTTTCTAAGAAGACAATGGAACTGTTGCCAGAAATCCAGCAGGATCCAGAACCAAACTAAACATGTACTAGATGAAACATCCACTAAACATAGCCACATAGTAAACTAAGCTTGTTCTAAATGTGACCAAATATACTGAAACAAACTTAAGGAATCATTACTTTTAACCCATAAAAGTTATAATAGCTTCATAATAACGTGACAAACAATATATCCAAACAAGCTTATTCTGTAAGAGATGTGTGAATAAGAAATTATTCTATAATTTGTTATTCATGAAGAACAGCCATATAGTCTAATCATATTTTATGCATTATGAATATTCTAAAAAGTGGTGCTGCAGGCAAATGAATGGCCATGGAAAGTGTTATTAACTTCAATCTTTTTTTTAATAACCTTTATCCAAATTAAAGGAAAAAAAATAATTACAGGGAAGCAAGTGTTTAAAAACTATCTCTGTGAAATGACCATTTGCTTTAAAAGGACATCAGAAGCCTCTTAAAAGCAAAATCACATTTCCAGCATTAAATCTTTAGACCAGATCCAGAGACAGTAACACCTGTCTTTAGAAAGTTGGTTGAAATGCTTTGAACTCCAGTACCAGCTAATACATAATTTTGAGCTCTCCGCTTTGCATAGTCATGGGGATAGCTATGTTTTGAGTAAATGGATACACCAGACTCCAGTAAAATACAGTTAATATGACAGCTTTGCTTTTATTTAATAAATGGAACGATAGATCAGTGGCTTGGCTAAGTGAAACTAGATGAAGCTTGACCTTCTTGATGTTAACAAACTGGTTTTAATCTGAATTAGTATTTTGGATGTTTTATGAAATTTCACTATGTTGAAGAATTTGTGTCTCAGGTATTTTAAAAACACTGAAATATTATTTCACATGTGTTTACACTGGACAGATGTTTTAAAAAGCACAGCTCTTATGAAATCTAAGGATTGTTATTTTTCCTTTTCTTCTAGACTACAGAAAACAGATCCTGTGGTAAACATCATTGCCTCCAGAGAAGAAAGAGGAGCACTAGAAAGTTCCCTGAGGACTAATATTGCCATTTTAAAATACTGATAGATGCTAAAATGGAAGAATGTACTAGAAAACCTCTAGACATCTTTCTTGTTCCTATCTTCTGTGCCTGTATGTTCCTGTACTATTATTAAGCTAGGCAGTACAAAATATTAGGCATAAATGGGGATTCCTAACAACTTTCCAAGAAAGGTATTTTGTCAGTTTTATTTTATGAGGTTTAGTGACATTCTGAGCTTATGCACCATTTCACAAACATTTTTCTTTTCAAACTTTTACTTTTGTATCTTTTTTACTACATCCTTACAAAGTTCTGAATTCCAAGTACAACAACATACCTTAAAGGACAGCTTCTAGATGTTACTTTTACGTGAGAATAACAGTACTGCCTGTACAAAGGAGAAATGCTTAGCCTGCACTAAGCTCCATACTATCTTGATTAAACTGCTACTCTACCAGACCAGCTATTTTTAAAATAGCTGAGATGTGTAAGTTTGTGACTGAAGTATAGACCCAGTCTTTCAGTGGTCAATTAACATGGATTTCATTATAATCAAAACATATTAAGCCTCAGGGAAAAAAAAAAAAAAGAAGTATATCAAGATGGCATCTTATAAGTAGGATTTTAATGAAGGACATAAAAACATAAGGAGAATGATTTATGCCAAAAACATATACACTGGGTTCTTCAGTAAGGTAATTTAGCACATCTTGGAATGAGTTTCCAATACAGGCAACACTCCCTAAGAAGGGTGCCTACATAATTATGTTCACCCAGAGGACTGTTCTGTATGGGGCCAAGCTTAGGTGAGATTAACACCTCTCAGTGGTTATTGGAGATGGAAAGGTCAGCAGCCTCTCTTTTTCGCTAAGCAAATGAAATATTTTGGGGAAGCCAGCAGGGAGATGACATAAAAGAATGAATGATATAGCTACTATGAGACATTATTTTCTTAAAAGAACCTTGGACACATGTTGGTTAAGAAAGCAGATGCTGCCTTTATTAGTATTGATTTGTTTCTGTCATATTTTTCTTAGAGTTATTTCTCTATGACATGCATACAGAGAAAAGAGTAAGACTCAGTACTAGGCCATGGCCCTGCCAGGCCATGGCTTATTCTCACCCCCAGAGAAGGGTACTAATACCCTTCTGGCATGGCATGCCACAGCCAACTGTATATAGCAGAGAGGAGGCTGCACAAAGACATATTTCTTCACTCTGGTTACCAGGGAGTCCAGGAGTGGGGAATATCCAAAGTCTCTTTCCACCTGTAGCATACTTTCTGACATAAAATGTGGCAGGGGGATACAGTGGTTTGGGTGCGGACTCAGGCTTGTTCTCCTCTTTGGAGAAGGTGGGAGGTGGAGAGAGAGTCTGTGACCCACTAAGTCACAATTTCCATCTCAGGTTGATAATGGGGCTGAGCAGCAGCTCTGTACACTGGGCTAGGCTGAAAGCAGCTGTAATGAATGCTCTCCAGTATTTAGTCATTTCCCCCACCCTTCCTTTCTTATTAACAAGACGATCCATTTTTCATTTCAGTGAAAGGAAAGACCCCTGCAGACCACGTGGAAGCTGGATCATGCTGCAACACAGTTAATGTTACAGGACAGCACGGTGCTGCCGGCAGAACTAATCCCAGCAGTGGCATATCAAATCACCCCATTTCCATTTAGCTTTCGTTAGTATCATACACAGACAGATATGGATTCGGTCCGTGGAATGGCATTTGCCTTTGAAGTCCCTTTTTTTTTCTTTCTTTTTTTTTCAATTTCATTCCTTTACATCATGCATTCAGCACTAATAGGAAATTTCTTTTCAGGAATGGATTCCATTCAGTTGCTGAGCATGTATCAGCTACACTGCTGATCAGCAGTGTGATAGGGAAATTTTAGGTTTTCTCTTCTGCATAAACCTCGTCTCTTTTCCTTTGCTTTGCGTGGCTGTTCATTTTTGACATGTGGGAACTTAGTTGCTGCAGTGGTTCCAGAGATTGCTTTGATATTTGCTCTTTTGTTGTGTTAATAGAACCACTAGTCTCTCTTACTTTGACCTTGCACTATTTTGTCAAGGCTTTCAAGCTCCACATTCTTCTGCATAGGAAGTCCTAATTTTCATAAAGCTTTAATTACAAATTAGCCCTTCCTGCAGCACTGAAAATGAATTTGTTTAGGCTGTTTTATGACATTTGTCAGAGAGAAGGCTATCATTATTCTTTTTTTCTGGTCATGTAATTGGTCATTATTGGATTTAGCTTGCCCTTGTGTTTCAGTCATGCATCTTGAAACAAGGTCAGACATTTATTTTCTTCTGCAAGTTTGGTCCTGCTACCTCTGTGTGGATTTTGCGGTTAGGCACCACTAGATGTGGCCCAGTCAGAACTTGTAGCTTTTCTCTTGGTTTCCATAGAATAATAGTCTATTTTGACATATAGTTCATTTTTATTTCATTGAGGTGTTTTCTGCCAGCAATATAATTTTGGATGCTGCCGAGTATACAGAGTATGTTTTTATCCCTATATGAAAACTTAAAGCCTAGAATGAGAAACATCCAAACACTACTGTGAGCTTGGAAATTATGTTTCAAAGGACAACATGGACAGACTTGAGAATTTAAACATTTATGCACCACAATTTTAGGGCTCCTTTGCACGAAAGTCAATTTATCAATAGTCACATTACCACCTCAGTCACCTAGCACATCTCAGCTCTTAACCACAATCTCTGACTGAATTTTATAGTGTTTCAGGGATGTTTTATAGCTGTATCTTACATAGGAGGATCTTGCTCTTTTCCTTGAATGTTTTCTCTTTAAAGGTCTTCCTACTCTTGCTAATACAATTTTGGATGGGGTGGGGAAGACTCCTTACAATATAATGATTTTGTCTTAGTTGAAGGTTAAGGATGGGAGACAGACTAATTATACTACTGATGCAGGCTTTTATCTTCTCAACTTTCTGTTAGTATTATGTATCAGGATCAGATATTCTTATTGTTTATATAAGATTACAATTATTTCTGAATTTTGCTAGATTACTGATCTTGTAGCAAGTTGTTTCAAAATCTAAACCTCTTGTACAAGAAGATAATTCTGTTAATCAGATTTGAATATCCACTTTATTAGTTTAATGTTCTTCTTTAGCTTTCATAGAAAATCTCACACCTGGAAATCTCTGTGAAATAGAATTTTAGGAAAGGAAAATGTATGTATACACAAATATAAGTGTCTCAGTCAGATTTATTCTGTGTCAGGCTTCCTGCATCAACAATGAGTCTGAAATATTCCTTTCTGGGATTGTAAAATTTCCTTCAGGCCTAATCATGCAGTATGTTTATAATTCAAAATGTAAGTCATTATCTTGTTTGTTTGTTGTTTGTTTTCTTAAATAGCACTATTTATTTTGTAAGAGATTAGCGATAAACTACATTGCATTTTCCCTTCACTTTTCTTTGTTTCTGTCAATATTTCTAAACTAAACATTTTTGTCTACTTTTAAAACTAACAAAAAACCCCACATTAATAAGGACACTAGTATGCTACTTTATGAAAAAGAAAGAAAAATGCTGTTTTAAAACAACATTCATTAACATTTATAGAGATCCTACTCAAATGAAAAAAAAAAAAAGGGGCTTTTTTGTTATGGAAACACTTGTCACATTTGCCTTTCTTATGACTAAAACAATACCTTAAAGTAGATGAAATAAACACAACAAAATAAAAGTTATAACTTTTTGCCAGTAGACCTGATAATAATTAGGGAACCCATATGAATGAAATAGCACAACTATGTTTCTGTAGGTGTGAGTTACCTCTCAAGATGCAGTGTGCACTTCTTTGGATACCTCAAATGATCCAATATGGTTATCCTGATAAGGTCATAGTGGTAAAAGTACTTGAATAGATATTAGGATAATATTCTTCTTGTGCACGTGCTTATTTTTTTTAATTTTTCAAGAAATTGATGTTAGCTCAATCTTTGTTTTCAAGGTGAGATATGTGTTTAGCATAGTGGTTTGTTACTATAATTCTATTGGCATGACTATAATTAAAATTCCTTTCGGTTGCACACAGTATGTCAAAAGATAATAGATATGTGCTGTCTTCCTCTCATGTTCAAAAGTCAAATTTCACAGCTTATATCCACAAGTCAGTGAATGTCCTTTCAGTGCAGCAATGAACTAACATTTTGCTTCAACCTGTTTCAGGCCCTGGCCTTAATGAACAGTTAATGGCTGAAAAGAAAAGCAGAAGCAAAGCCAAAATTTTAGCCTACCATGGGTTAAAATCCTCAGATATATTTTTTTTTTGTTCTGACCAAGTAAATCCCTCAAATTCCTTATTGCAACTTAACCATTTTCTTGACATTACCCTGTAAATATATAATTTCTGCAGACTTTCAGTACTTTAATGGTCCCTTCCATCCCAAACCATTCTATGTTTCTATGATTCTAGGATCGTTTAGGAAAAATAAATTTTCCATTTATAAGGCTCAGCTCCAATCTTTCTAAAATTTCTAGGAAAGTAGAGCTAGTTTTATTTTGTTATCATTTTTGAAGCCATATAAAAGATTTTTTTTGAGACTTTTTTTTTCCTTCTGGTGAATATCATAAACTCTCATTACACTTTGAAAAATGCATAAGGTAAATATGAAAATACAACTGTAAGAGATATGTATCACTATGATGTAGATGAAAAAGCTTTTAATAAAATACAAATTAAATATTTGAACACAGTTTTATGATCTATTTTATTTAGAAAAAAATCTGAGTGTTATTAGTGTTTTTTTAGATATGTTCAGTTTAGAATGGCTTTTTTTGTTTCCTCAGTTTTTCTTAAGCTTTATGAATTAAGCATATATTGCAATGTTGTATACATCTTCTAGAGAATAGTATTATTTTTTTGGCCTTTGCACCTCCTGGGAATTAAATGGTGAGTTTGAGCCATGTTTGTGGTAGAATCTGTAGGAAAAAAAAAAAAAAGAAAAAAAAAAAAGAACCATATTTAAAGCATAATTTCCTTATGAATTAAACAGGCTATAAATGTTTGAATGTTCTCTGAGGATATCTTTATAAGATTTGTAAGCAATTAGTAGCATATACAGAAATAATAAAGTGTCATGGATAAGACAAGTGCCATTCCTCCATAGATTATTTGAGCCTAATGAAATAAATACTATCCACCATGGAATATTTCTATTAAATAGTTTCAAATGGGTTAGATTTGAACACATTAAAAGAGGTTTAATGCATCATTGGGCACTACCAGCCATATGTGTGAGGAGTATACCTTGCTCAACAATTCTTTATGATTACAAAGACATGTTCCTTCTCATTTTCTTTGGCTTTATAGTTTTCTGTTTCACCAGCATGACATCAAATATAAAACGGGGGTGAATCAAAGGAAAAAAAATTAAAGTGGATTCAAATTTTCTCCTAGTCAGTTTTTTAAAAGCAGATGTAATGTTTTTCTAGAATAAATATTTAAGGTGTTTCATGAGTGAAACACCTTAAATATTTCAGTTATGTTTTCATGACTGAAAATCTGCTTTCCATGTGGAATTCATGACATGCTCCTGGCAATTCTACTGTACAGATTAAAACCTTTCACTGAGAAAGTCCAAATACATTCATACATTTTTCATCAGTTGGTCGAGGATACTGAAAAATATAAGTGAAAAAGATTTTCAAAAACCCACTGCAGTACCCATATTCCAAACACATACAAAAATTCAGTTTCTTTCTATACCAAAGGCATATTCTAGACCTGACCACTTTCCCACTTAACCTGTTATTCTCTTCCAGTTACACAGGAAACCACATCCTGAATTCATCCGTGTCACTTGCACATCAACTGTTTTTCAGTTTCCAAACATTAATTCAATTTAGGAACAAAACATACTTTTATTGCCATTATGGTTTTGGATAAAAGCACAGAAAAGGCAATTTACCAAATTTTCCCAGCCAGTTACTTACATAGCAGTTAATACGAGATGTAAGACCTTTTCCCAAATCTCTGCTGTTGTCAGTAAGAACCTTATTACTTTTAAAGTTGAGCTGATACCTTTGTCTTTAGTTCATACAAGAGAAATAGTATAAATGGTGTTGGAATACATTCAAATTAGACTTCAAACCTTTGTCTCTCTTTGTCTATGCTGGGTCTGAAGCACGGTCTGCAGGAGTGGCTGGCATAACACACCAGTGTCCCAAATAGGAGCAGCTTATTGGCCACTTTCCACATAGCAGCACTAGACTTTTTTCCTGGCTAGAAACATTCTTTAAAATCCCACCAGTACAGAGGAGACATAGATCTTCTTTTCATTGCAGCTTACTGCTTAAAACATAAAGGTGAGTTAAAACCGTAGTATTGGACTTAGATGTCAGAAGCAATTCAAAACACCGATCTGGGTTTGATTTTACTTGTTTAAGTGGAATACTAATACCCTCATGACACGGGTCAGCCCATTAGGACCTATGCCTGGCAAACTGAGCAAAATCTGCCAAAGTGGCATAGCTGAAGCTTGCAGTGAGAAAATGTTCAAAATATATTTCTCTCTCTTGTGTCAGAAGAGAACTTGAAGAAGAAAGGGCCCTTCAGAGCTTTCTTGATAGGCTCTTGAAGCTTTTCAAATGTAAGGAAAAAAAAAATGTTGTGGGAAGGGAAACCCAGCAAAGCTTCGTGAGCTTAGCTGGAGCTTTAAAGAGATTATACCCAAAGTTCACAGGCAGACTTAGAAAAAGTTGAACTTGACTGTTATCTTGAAAAGCTTTCTAAGGCAAGGATCATCAACACCACCACAACTCTGATCTCTGGCAAACAATTTCAAGCAGCTTTAAGTATCAGATAGTATAGCCCAGGGACTCAGGAAAGAATTTTCAGGGCTGCTGTTTCTTTGTAGGTTTCTGATTTGGAAGCAAAGTTTACCATTGCTACATCTAGAGAAAGAAAAATAGCAGTTAGATACTGAAGAGGTGCAAGATGGTCATTCGCTCAGTGTTGTTATTATTTTAAGTGGCAGCAAGAGTAAATCCGAGATGATGAGATTTTTTTTTTTTAGAGCCAACTAAAGCATTAGGTGGTCCCTGTGACTGGAAACAGCACTATAGGAAACCTTCATCCCTCTGTCAGTGATGGTACATTGTCTGCTCAGAAGGCAGGCTTTATTGGCACCTCACAGTGGTTTGGTGGCTACATGAAATAAACTCTTGGGTTCATTTCATCTCGTTAAAAGGAAAAAACCCAGCACCACCACAACACCTTTGTTGACAGCCTTATTATACATCTCAAGAGTTGACTGAATACGGTACTTGAAGCGAGCTTTTAACATTTTTGTAGTATTTGCTTTGTGGGCATAAGTGACTGGACAATGTTCCCTTCCAGGGACTGGCAGACATAAAGTGCTAATATTACTTGCTAAACAAGCTTTTTTAGAAGCCTCCTGTGTTTTGGAAAATGAGAAATGAGGTTCATGGTCTTGATTCACAAAAACGATGAATAATGTACAAAATAATTATGCCTGCTTACTGCAATGGCATGCATTGCCACAAGCTGCCAGACCAGCAATGTGGGGGACACAGCTGTCGCTGACAGCAAACTGTTATCTAGATCTATATAAGCTTAAATTCTTCCAGACTAACTGTCTTATTACTAATATTAAATAGGTATTTTAAATCAGTTAGGTAAGTAAAAGGTGAGCAGTGAAGATCAATTTGATAGTTTTATCTTTTTTTTGCCATGTTGCCTACAACAAAACCAGTACTTCAAGTGAGATTTCCCAGCCATGTGAGAGTCAGCTGGAAGCTCATTAGTTTCAGTTTGATCAAACTCACTTGTAATTGATAAGGTCTGCTTAAGCCTCTTGGAAATAGGAACAACATAGGAGTGACATAGCAGCCCTGGGGAACATCTACAGTGTCAGGAAACTGTAAATTTTCTTGTCTTTAGCTTATTCTATTACACCAAAAAATTCTGGCTGTAAAATTCAGTAATTTTAAGGAAAAAAGATAAAGTTACTATTTAATACACCTATATGGTTTATCTAATGTATTCCACTCAGTTGGTAATTTTCCTTTCTTTATGCGTGTTCTGTTGTGGTAGTCAGAAGCTAGTCCTAGTAGCCACACTGAGAAGTGGATTTGGTAGCAGTGTTCTCCATAGATGTTAAGAACCGGACATGTTCATTTTAGGAAATGGGGAAGGCTACATAAGCTCTTTCTTACAACAAAGATTAGTACAAATACTTCCCCTGCCTTCTGTTGTGTGGTGATTTTCAGGATCTCATCTTCCTCAGTACTCAGAAAAAGACATGGTGTTTAGACTTGTGTTTTGCATTATTAACCTATGCTAATAACTAGAATTTAAGCTCCAGCAAGTATGATATATGCAATCTATTACAAGGAAGAATGTTGAAACAGTAAGTTTTCCATGCTTATCTATCCTAACATTTATGTCATTTATTCATCACTAAAATCAATGCATAATCATAACTGGATATATGAGCAACCTGTCGAGCACAGTGACAAATCCAAGGAGGCAACTAATTTACCTGAGTTTGTGCATTTGGCTAAGGAATAACAGGCTATGGTGGTGTTCTTTCCAACTGATCATTTTCAGTTAATTTTTCAAGTGCAAATTTGAATAAAACACTTTTGGACACCTAGTACAAGGTCAAAACAAAAATATATAACTAATGAAATAACTTATCTCAGAGTGCTCAGAAGTTGGTAGGTACATGAAAATGTAGCTGCTTGTACCTGGAGTTTTGTTATCTGTATTAATGTATTTGAATGTCCATACTAACACATGATTCAGAAATCTTTTAGCTAACTGGGTATAAAACATATGAATCAGTAGTCTTATCATGGCAATAAGAAGTCTGAGTTGCAGTATGTTAGATTTATAGAACAAACACAGATCCATTTCTTAGTCTTTATCCAAGGTCTGACCCATATCCTACAGAAGTTAATCATGGCCTAATCCTGTTGCTACTGCAGCCTCCAGAAAGCTCTCAGACTCTAACTCTCTAGTGAGATTCTTTTCACAAGGTGACAGAAAAACCTTCCAGATAAGAACAGAAGCAGGATCTGAATGATTGCTGTACTACAGAAGCAAGCTTTCAGATGTAGCCCATTGATTCGGATGAGGAAGACACTTAGCATCTGCTTTGCAGATTCTTAAAAGAGCAAGTGGTTATAAAAAAATTACTTTGGGGAAAAGACTTATTTGAATTACCTATAAATAAAACTCAAATGCTGGAAGTCAAGCTTATCTTCATTCTTGTTGGACATCAGCTTTCAGCTTTGAAGAATTTTGACGCAGCCAGGAAGGCACCAGAATTGGGTCACATTGAATGGTGAGTGCCTTTCAGACTTTGGCAATTTGGTGTTATAAAGCAAGCCACGCAGAATACAGGGCTTTTTCTTTAGATCATGGAAAGCTCAGTTAACTAGTCTTCTGAACAGCTGTACCACCCTTACTTTGCATGACTTATTGTGGTGGGTTGACACTGGCCAGCAGCTAAGTACCCGCACAGCTTCTCTCTCACTCCCTCTCCTCGCAGAGGGATGGGGGAGAGAATAGGAGCGAAAGCAAGAAAACTTGTAGGTAAAGATAAAAACACTTTAATAAGTGAAGGAAAGAGAAAAAAAAAAACAAACCAAAACAAACACAGCATGAAAAAAAATGTGATGCGAAGCCAACTACTACCTCTCACAAGCAGACTGATGCTCCTCCAGCCTTCTATTACCTTGTGAAAGAACCTAAGGAAGGACTCAATCTGTGACCCATCTAATTTGGAGCCTAAAAGCACATTGCAAAAGGAAATGAACCCATCTTCCTTTATAATGTCTGTGAAACCAAGTGGACAAATGGTAAATATACCTCATAGTTTCTGTATTTGGCTGGGTTTTATTTTTAAATAAGAGTTTAAATGGAGTTTACTAGACGCCAAAGTGCTTATTTTCCAGTAACAGGAAATGCTGAAGGCAGAGATAGTAGTAAGTCAATTTGTCACATATTCTTTACACCTGCCATAAGCTGTGCAATTATTGAAAACACCTATTTAGAGCTCCTACATCAACTCTAACCCTTTGAATCCACCATCATAGAACTATATGTGTATTATAATTATATGTGCACAGTGGAGAAAGAGGGTGAATTAATGTTTCTGAATGATGTTAGGAAATTGATAACTGTACTTGTTCTGTTGGCTAAGGGGAACATCTGGAAGAGATGGAAACTAATGACATTTATACATAAAGATTACTTAATGAGTCAGTGCTTCAAGGCACACTATCTCCTCACGGGTATTGAATGTCCTCTTCTCTAATCTAATGAGGTTTTCAAAAGCATGGTGAAAGAAATGTAAAAGCACTTGTTTCAGTTCCCTAGAGAGAAGGGAGGAGTCTTAATGCTTGTGACATAAAGAAGATACTCAGCATGATTATGAAATTAATTGCGCCCAATGACACATTGAGTGACAAACAGAGTGATGTGGTTCTTCAGAAAGTCACTTCCCCCAGTCTCCTGAATAGCTGAATTTTCTCTCTCCTTAACGCATTGTGGCTCAGGGTAGAAACAGTAAAGAGTTCTTCTTGGCTTTCATTTGATTCTTACATGTCTGTTGGAGTCAGCAGGGAGTGCCTTTCTATTATATAAATATGTTTATGTTCAGCTGGGTCTACTACTAATTTATTTTCCCCAGAATATATTTTCACGGTTAATTATGTACATAGACAACCCAGGAAGCAATTTAAAAAGAAAAGTCAAATGCATTTACAGATGCATATCCATCAGAAGATTTGTGTGTACCACTGGAGAATCACGTCTTGGGGTTTGGACAGTATATAAACTGATAGGATTAGCTGGTGTTCTTTTCAGGAGTGGTGCTGACCTTCATTACTTCAGAAAAATGAAGAGACAATTATACTCTAGCAGTCACAGTCTTCCCTAAAGACTTTTGCTGAATGCAGAAAATGCACTCTTAGTACAAGATTTCACACATCTCACTAAAACGCAAACATTTCCAACTCAAGGTGTTTGTGAGACACAGGGTGAATCACTCCCTGGAATTTCCTTTAGCTCTTGATTATACAGGGAACCCAGAAAGTGCCTTTGTTTAGATTTTTTTTTCCAGATGAATGAAGCTGAGCAAAATGAATTCAATCTCTAACATCTTTTACTATAGTTTGAGTGAGATCTTACCCACAATGTCTTCATCTTTTTGTCCTCCAGATGGCAGATCCAGTAGGAAGCCATTGTTCTTGAACAGAAGCATGCTGAGAGGGTAGGAGTTTCGTATGCGCTCTTCTCCCAGAATTGCTTACTCTGAATTTGCAAGCTGTGTGTAGCAAAAAGCTACTTGTTTTTTTCTTTTCCCCCTTGTACTTTTCTTTATAGACAACTGAACTTTCTAAATGAGTTTTTAAAGAAGTCCTAGTAAGATCAGACAAACTGGTCAAAAGACAAATTCAAATTATGTCAGAGCCAAACTAGTACATAAACATGTAACGTTTGGCAGAGTGAGACACCCTGGGGGCTGAGTGCTGGTTAGTGATATAGATGATTAAGGTTCTGCTTATTGCTGTCCTGGCCTAGAGTGATTAAATAAGGGTTTGAAGCTGATCCCATTAGCTTAGCGAAGTTTCCCAGCCAACCGGCTATGTGCGGATACACAATTTATTTTCTGCATCTAGAAAGAAAATCAGGTCTCAGACTGAGAACAAACTCACTGACACATCTATTTTTTACCTTGAAACGCTTAAATGAGTGCATTTCAAAAACAAATGCTGATTCTGCAAGAGAACCATAATTTTAAGGATTGTCCTTTAGAAAGGTCATCTCAGAGTCTGCCTGACTTATCACATTACTGACTAAGGAGCACAAGAAGGCAATTTCTCCTCTTTCTTTGTTTAACTTAAGATTCTGGGAAATTTTACAGTTAAATTTCTTCTCCTAAATCAGATCATAATGTTTTAAAGTGCTGTGATTTCTTGTGGAACAGCAATTCAGTAGATGAGGAGGCTGCTGGAAGTGCCGTGTTAAGAGGATTTTGCAAGACTGGATGCAGCAATACACAGCCACTGGTCCAGTATGTCAGAAGGGAAAGATGTTCTCACTAAAGAGATTCTTGAATGTTGCAGTAACTACAGCAAAAATGACATACAATGAAGATATTTGTGAAATAAGGAAATTAAATATATTGCATTATCCCCTTTGGAAGTTATAAGCAGTTTCAGGGTAAGATTAAGTATCAAGTGTTCCATTTGACAATTGCAGTGACGGATTAAAACAAAAATAAAACCTTACGTCTACCATGGATCTACAAAATATATTTTTAGCTACAAAATGAAATATTTTTGCCAGTAATTTTTGCTGTTCGTAACCCCTATTTAACATTTCATCAGAAAACACAATTTAGAAGTATTCAGAGGTCGACACAGTCTTACTTTTCCAGCACTTGGTGGCTTCTTTTCCTTGTACAGTACATCTTGAGGTTTAGTGGATTATTTCTCTTTCTTCCTCTGTCAAGTGACTTCTTCTCAGCTGTTTAGTCTTGTATGAGCATATTTCTTTCATGCTAGCTTTTTTGTCTTCTCCTCTCTCAGAAACTTTTCTGTAGCCTATAGATGTATTATTATCATGGGGCTTATTATGTATCTAAATGGTTTTATCTATGTATCCTCGATAAAGAGGTAAGTTTTGCTTTCATGAAGCATCAGCTGCATGCAGCCAGCATGATATATACAAAATGCAACCAGATCTTTAAAAATTACTAGTAACTTTTAAGCATTCAAATTAACTGATAATTAACAGACTTGAGAAACAGAGGATGTTGTTCATCACCATTAAAAAGTATCAGCCTGAAAACTACTGGTGCTTATGTTGATGACAATAACTTGTTGGAGTTCTGACCATTGCTATGCTTGCTCTACACTAAGGCAGAAGGGATTTTTATTGTAAGGAGAAGAATCTCCAAGAATTTGAGTTTTCTGGAAGACTCAGAACCAAATCTCAGATCTCAGCGGAGTCCAGACCTTAAACAAACTCTTTTATTCCCACTGGTGATACAAATATCATGTCAAAATAGTATTAAGTTTACATTTCTTGTCTAAAAATAGGATTGATACCTATGTTCTCAGGTTTCTTAATTGTGGGTAGTTTATCTTACCTTACAGTGGTTTTGCTCTAAAGTCCAGAGAGTTAAAGAGGCAAAAGCATTCACTTTTTATGCCAGGAGTGGCTTTGCTGACTTTTGCTTTAAGAGTCTGTGAAGAATAAGTGAAAGCAAAAGAATATATTTTTGCAGCATGTATCAATCTTCTAGTAGTCTTTGATCTCTTGAAGGGTATTCGTAGTCTAAATGACTACCACACTTTTACAGAAATAACTGAAACCTGGATTTGAAATAATTGACACCAAAGGGAAAACATATTTAATGTAGTAATCTCGATCCACTGCTTAATTTTTTTCCCAATACCGACATTAAAGGTAAACTAATCCTTAGTTTTTTCTTGAAAACTAGTGATTTAGCCAATGTAAAGACATTATATTATGAAAGCAGACATGTACACACTATTCACAAGGAAAACACCTAGGAAAGATTTAAGGAAAAAATATTTTTGTCAATAAAAAAATATTGCCTTAAGCATTTTTTCTTAGTCTTTACTTAGAAGATTTTTCTTTCTTAGTTCAAAGTCATAAGTGAAAAAAACCCCAACAAACCAACAAAAAAACCCGAACTAAAACCCTGTAACACACATTGTCCTCAAGTAAGGCTTCATAAAGTTTGCAAGCAACATGTATTTACCTCTTATAAATTTTACTTTTTGCAAAACTAGCTGAGACTTTGTGACAGCATCATTTTTCCTTTACCAACCTGGGATGAACTTTTGATTAATAAAGCCAGTAGGGAGAAAATAATGTGGAGGACCAGCATCTGCTGCTTTATGTGAGTAGATTTTATAACAGAAGAGGGTACTCTGGGATTTATTCTTCCAAGCTCTGCTAAATTTCATGGGCCAGATCACATCCTGGAAAAAAAAAAAAAAAAAAAGGCAGTGTGATTCCCAAAGTTAATCAGAATAGTATGGCACATAGTTATCTGCAAGAGGTGAAGATACTAAATAAGGAAGATCTCTGTAAATTTCCTGGCTAAGAACAATTTGTGAACAAGTGGGGGACCATAAGGCGTCTCAGAGTCCCTGTGGACTAGTGAGCCTGGCACACTGGGACTGAAGGTTTCCTCTGCTCTGTCAACTTTGGTGGTAGAACTTGTCCTTCATGGGTTCATCCTTCATATCAAGATCATAAAAACACTGTCTAGAAAGGAATGACATGACAAAGCATTGAGATACGTCAATGGTATATCAGAATTCCTTTAAAAATGAATACTGATATCATCAGTGTTCACCTCCAAAGATAATTTCTTCATAGGTAACCCAGAGGGTACTGAGGTGCTGGGCAAACTATTTTCAGCTTTTCCACTTTTTGTGTTTATCCATACTTGAAATCATGATCATTTAGGTGGCAGAGAGCTGGTGTGTAAGAACAGAAATTCAAAGCCCTTTACCTAAAACTAATGACAGAGAACTGAAAATGGGATAGAATGTGATTAAATCACATCCAATTTAGAAAGTAATAGGCATACCTTCATTCACAGCTAATGCCCAAATTTCACTCCTCAAAAAGAAAAGCAGTAGCCCCTGATCCACTGCATTTGACATAACTTGTAATTCAGTTATGATTTGCTTCAATTTTTATAGGATATTCTTTATCCTCATTATGCCTTGGCCACTACAGCCAAGAGCAAGAACAGCCTGTTAAAGATGCCACAAGAGAGAAACCATTTAACCATTTGTTTCTTATTGCCATCACCATATTACAAAACATTTGAGATCCAGAAACATCCACACACTCACACACTGAGCTTTTTTTTTCACTGATATAAACAATGCTAAAGCTCTCTTAGTAGTCAGAGGTGTGAAGTCGGGCTCATTGTCACTCTACTGAGACACTAACAGCAAAGAAGAAAAAAGAATAAAGTTCAAGGCAAGTTTTGAGAGATTTCCAAAGAAAAAAGTGATCATAACTTCTCCTTTTTCAAAAGGTCAGTTGTTCATTGAGGCAGTCTCTGAGGGTGACATTACATTATTATACCAATTTGTCATCTAAATTAAAGCCATTTAGCCCGTTATTTAGTGTGCAGCTGCAGAACTGATGTGCTTTATTTTATTTTTAATGTGTTTTTTTACAGATGGGAAAAAGAAAACTCTATATGGAGGTAAAAATCACATCAGAACTCTCTGAAGATGTTGCTTATGAGAAAAACTGTCTCTGGTAAGAGGAACAATAATCTGAACAGATCAAAGTCCTCTGCTTTGTTACATATGTCTTACTGTTTGGTGAAAAACACAGCAGTACAGAGATATCTCTTTACACAGCCATTTTATTTTCTTTATATCTGTTCTGTTTTTCTGACAATATGTGCTTTCCCTAAAACAGGTGTAAGTGTATTTGTGCATTCATAGGAGTTACTTTATCTGTCATGAACACGGATAGTGTCTTCTTAAATAAGAAATAAATTCATTTCTATTTTATATGTTAGTGGTATTACTATTTTATACATTTATACATTTTGCTTCTTATATTTAGAATGTTGGACCAATCTACCAGGAATAAGAAACAGTATCAGCAAGATAGATGACCATATGGGAAATAATTACTGGAGAAAGGCGAGAGTTTTGCAAAATGCTGTGAGGTGAAGCCTGAACAGCTCCACTCCACATTTGAATCTAACTAGAAGCACGTTCAGAATTTCTTGCAATTCTGGTCTAATTTTTATACCTTTCCTGCTTTATAATCCAGAGTGCTTATCACCATACTGTGATAGCCAGAAGTGGTATTTCTATCAGGACGAAAAAATAGTGCCCTAGACGCTCAGGTCTCTCAATCTATCAATAGATTTTATACATACTATATACTATACGAATTTACTTGACTGAAAGACTATTTGCTTCTGAATTTTCTCCCCATTTTTATATCTAGCTTTTATTTTGAGAACTGTTGACCTTCTAATAACCATAATCTTTTCATATTTTTTGCTCCATTTTTAGTTTTGTTTCATATTAAAATACAATTTTTTATTCCTTCTCTTTTTTTTTTCCTTTTCTTGTTTTCACTTGCTTTTCTAAATTGCACTTCAGTTCTTGATGTTCTCTTCATTAAAACACTGTCATTTTTAAATTTCCAAATAAACATATCTGTGTCAAAGAAAAATAATTCTGACTTATAACAATGTTCATGTCTGCTTTTATTCAACTCAAAGCAATTGCCATGTGGGCATAGTCTTATATCTGAAGACTCTGAACAAGACATTTGCTTCCAGTTGGACTCTGATATCTTACTCTAAAGTCTGTCAGCTCCATTTGGCATCTTCAGCCCTGCACAAGAGTAAATGCCCAGTATCTATCAGTTTTATCAAAGCACACGTATGCAAACAGGCTTATGATGGAGTCTTCTTTTCCACGGGCAATAGAACTTGGATTATATCACAGAGCGGCAGGCTGAAGGGGGAAATAGTGTTAGGCTGAGCTTTTAGTGGTAGGATCATATGCAGAAAGTCTGTAGCTGGCAGTTGGTGGAGTGAGCCTGGATTAGTTAGGAAGGTTCATTTTTCTGCACTTTGACAGAGTTATCTGACGGCTGGGAAATCCCGAACTGCTACACTGTGATTATGATTCAGTGCATTCTCATCTTTCTGCTGCCGAAACTGACACTGAGGTGTATGGGGAGACATCAGTCTGAAATTCAGCCCTAACTGTTCCTTATTTATGTCTATTCAAATACCATTTTGGAGATATTTTCTGAAATGATGCATGATCCCTCAGCATTTCACTGAGGTGTTGTCCCTAGTCTGTTTAAGAAGCCTTTCTAGTGCAGAATGATAGGAAGTAATGTCAACCTTGACAGAAGAAGAGCTCAGAAGGGAACGTCTTAGCACCCTGTCAAGGCATCTCTGCAACTTTTTATCACAGCACAAGAGGAAAACACCTCTTCATAATGATAATTCACTGATTTTGTGCAGTTCAAGTGAAAAGAACAGCAAAAATACTGCTCACAGCAATTAGTTTCCCCTCCATCCTTTGGAGTTCTTAATCCGTAAACAGGTTTCATTCCTTTTTGCAGGGACTATTGGATCTTGAGACAACTCTTTCAAGAGAACTGTGCTGTTAGAGAAAGAGCCTAGCCCTTTCTTGCACCCCTCAATCTTCTTTTTAGCTAGAAGAAAGCAGAACTTTTGTACTTTGATGTTTTATCATCAGCTCCTCTCCCATGTGTGGCTGTCAGAAATACGTTTTCCTCTGAAATTTCTTTTTGATTTGAACTAGTCTGGCAATGTTTCCTTCCATTCACATTAAGAAAACAAATTTATGTTTAAATAACACTTGTTTTAAAGATTTATTATTTAAACTTTCAGTAAAAATATTTATTTAATAGAATTTAAATATTTAAATCAACAACAATAAATAATATAAAAAACTATATTTGAATTATGTTAAATTTGTGACACAAATTAGCTCAAGGCATGAAGCTCTAAACTCAAGTTGAAAGTATGTTGTTATTTGTATTAAATGTAATACAAAACAAGTCAAAGCACAATGGTAGAGTTCAAAAGAATCCTGGAAGGTCCAGGGAAGATAACAGAAATCTTCTCAGTATACTATAACTGTTATATTTTAAGTCTTGTTCCATTTTAATTATTAAATATAGCCACAGTGACATACATTTAGAAGAAATAACCTCTTTAACTCTTAGAGCTTTAAGAAATTTAATGTAAATTTCTGTTAGCTTCTTAAACATTTCTTTGGCAAGATCTGGAAAGTATTGATATATTAAAAACTGAGCACAAAACTTAAGTCATGTATTGGTCAAAATTTGCTGTTTTACCAAAGCCAAGATATTTTATGAAAATATAGGTGGATCTATGGCACTTTCCAGGGATGGAAGTGAGGCTGACCGGTCTATAGTTACCCGGGTCCTCCTTCTTGCCCTTCTTGATTACAGATTACACAACTGGAAGAGAAAATTGTATAACCTCTATGCTTGTTATAGTAATGAGTTATCCTTTTCTTTGCAGGTGTGTTCCAAAGGCATCTTTTTATATTCTACATTAATATAATGACTCATATGCAAGCTTCTGCTCACAGTTCAGTTGCTCAAATGTCCCCACTTAGATTATGTCACCTACTTCGCAGCTGCTGCATTTGAAGAGCTCAGATGCCCCCTAATTCCTGTGCAAATCCACCAGGTGCGCATACGTGTTTTGAATATCGTAGGATGTCTCAAATGGGACTAGACACCTATGTTTAATCATCCTCAAACAGTTTAATTCTAGAGCTGAAAAAATCCATCACATACAAGTTTAATATTCCCCTGGTTTTGAGGGAAATATCCAGGTTATCTAGTCTTCACAAAAGTAGGGATTAAGGCTGCATTTCTTAGGTGGGTCCCTACAACTGCTCAGTGTATGACTGCAAAAATCAGTTATGACTGATTTACTTGACCTGGAATGGCAGAGAAGTTGTTTCAGATAAGTTAGCTTAGTCAGGTATATACTAACCATGGTATTAACTAGTGAATAAACTTTTTGAACTAAGTAAATGAACATGATTCAGTGAAGAAAGATCAAATTTCTGGATGTAAAACATGCTCAAGGTTGTTCTATTGAAATAGTAGTTCGTCATTCTTCCCTCAGATATTCTACTGAAAAGACAGCTAACATGAACATGTGTATCCTTCCAAAGAAACCTTTGTGTATATTCTGCTCATTCTCTCTCCCTCCCTCTTCTTTGTTTCTGTGGATTTAGGATTTAGTTTGAAGACAGAAAACCAGCCTGGGCTGCAAATATACGTAGAGTTTATTTGAATGCTGTTGAAGCTGAAGAGGCAAGCTCTCACCTGAGTGATGTTTCTTAAACTTGCAGCTTTCTGATTATGATTCATTCCTCATGTTACTGTCATTAGATGTCTTTCTTCCCCACTTTGGGAAGAAAGATGAAAAGCAAATGGAGACCATCTATTATTTCATCCAGAGTCCCTGGAGCACACTGAAGATGGGAGGAAAGTCAAATCAAATAACTTGACTAATATTAAGTCAATAACTTTCTCCATTTTATCCTTCCTCCTTTTCTTCTGCTCCCTCAATTGGGATACAGTGAGCTAGTATGAACATGGAGAACAGATCTTAAATTCATGGAACATCCAGTTTGATTATGCTTTATTATAGAAGTTAGATGAGAATGTAAGAGCAAAATACAATCGAATGGAGGCTTTTTAGCTGAGGTGGCACAAAAAAAAAAAAATAAAAATGACCTGATGCTCAGAGAGAGACTTTTTTCCAAATTGTGTACTTTGTATG